>NW_007061863.1:508365-522417 GCF_000164805.1 Carlito syrichta | reverse complement strand
CTGTATTTTTTTTTTCAGAGTTGGAGTCTCATTCTGTTGCCCAGACTGGAGTGCAGTGGCCGCTCCCGGCTACCGCAGCCTCGACCTGCTGGACTCCGGCGATCCTTCCGCCTCAGCCTTCCGAGTAGCCGGAATTACAGGTGCGTGCTACCATGCCCGGCTAAATTATTTTTGTTTGTTTATTGTAGAGATGAGGTCTCGCCTGCCCAGGTAGGTCTCGAACCCGCGGGCTCAGGCAATCCGCTCACCTCAGCCTCCCAAAGGTGTGGGATTACAGGCTGAGCCACTGAGCCCGGCTGCAATCTGTATTTTTAAAAAAATAATTTTAGTATGCTTGTAATTATTTGTTCCACGTCTGTCTCTTCCATTAGATAGTAAACCTCATGAGGGCTGGGATCATGTCTGTTTTGTTCATTGCTGCTTCTATAAAAATTCAGAATAGTGCAAGGCACATAATAAATATTTTTGGATGCGTGAATGGTTTTTGACCATGCAGAAATTCTTTAAAGTACCACAGGCCCACTGATTCATTTGTAGACACAAAAGGCATTTACTGATAGGCACTGAATTAGAAGTGAATTGCCCATGATCTGTGCTCTGGAAACATTCAGAATCTGTTAGAAGACATAGACATGGAGGGCAGCCCCCTCAGGTCCCCTCCCACTGTGGGAGCTTTTCTGTCCTTTCAATAAATCCTGATTTCTTAAAAAAAGAAGAAGAAGATATGGACATGGAATATATACTGAAAGTTTGTATGAAGTTCCACAGAAACCTAGAAAAAAGGGTGAGAAATCTATATTTAAAAGTAAACCTTGAGTGCAGTAGCTCATGCCTGTTATTCCAGCACTTTGGGAGGCAAAAGTAGGAGGATGCTTGAGCACAGGAGTCAAGACCACCCTGGGCAACACAGTGAGACTTCATCTCTACAAAAAATTTAAAAAATAGTCAGTCTTAGGTGAAAGGATTGCCTGAGCCCAGGAGGTTGAGGCTGTGATGGCCATGATCATGCTGCTGTATACTAACCTGGGTGACAGAGTGAGACCCCGACTCTCCCCCCCGCCCCCAAAACAAAAACTTTAGTTGGGCTTAGAGTTCGAAATATATTTATTAGAAATGTAACAGCACTCAATTCTGGCAATAATTTAAAAGTTGAAAATTACTTAGCTTATTCTGTCATAGCAGAGGGATTGGAGGGGTGTTAGTTCCAAGGATATTTATTTTGAGATATGTATTACTATCAGTCTCAGTTTATCAGGCACTTTCTTAACAATTTATTTCCTTGTAATTATTTCAACAATTTAGTAAAGTCAGTGGTATTAGTTCCCATTTTAGAGAAGAAGAAATTGAGATCAGAGAGGTTAAATAACTTTCTTGAAGTAATACAGCTGATAAAGGGCAGAGCCAGGGCACATCTAAGTCTTTTGACTACAAGTTCAGAGCCCTTTGTATTTTATTATAGGTATGTTTTGCACAGCTCCCAGATGTTCCCCTGAAGGACTGTAATTCTTAATGCTTTTGAGGAGTTTTCTAAGACAGTTCTAATTTCAAGACTCTTAAAGATGTAACCAAAACACCACTCTTTCATGATACTTTTTCTGTGTGAAATGGTTTCTTCAATCTAATTTTTTTCTGTGATTCTTTATTTATATTCTTCTAAATCAGTGCATATTCATTGAGCACCTATGTTAGCTCATGGAATTTTATAATTCATATATTATGAGTGGTTATAGTTTTTCATACTTTTACTAGAATTTTTTGTTAGTTAAATTATTGGGAATTATACTTTTCCTTTTTAAGTTAGATAATAATTGTTTCTTTAGTTTATAAGAACTTATGTGTTAATTGTTGATGTGTTATCTCTGGAGTGAGTGTCGTAAGGAAGGTATTTTAGTCACTATAAATAGGCCAGAGGGAGCTATTTTGGGGCAAAGCAAATTATGGTACCGCTTTATCACACCTGGACGTGGTGGTGGGGAGCAACTGTCAGGTTAAGTACCTTTCTGTTGCTTTAAAATAACATTCTTCTCTTCCCACTGACCCATGAATAGGTGTAGATTAAGCTTTGGGACTTGTATTAATCTCACTTTAATAAGGATCTTTAGCTTACCAGACTCCTGTGAAGATCAAATGCACAAGAGGTTATTTTAGACATTTAAAGTGCTTTGCAGACAGGGGTTTGGGTGTGGTTTTCTCCCCTTAGAGAAACAAGTAACTGCTCTTTCTAAACTAGTTAAAACACAGTTTTTTCCCAAGCACTCTGCTCTTTCTTTCTTTAGACAACATAGACTCCAATTAGAATTTCTCAACCAAGCATTAGATTTAGTCTCACTTTTCTTCCCCAAAGACAGTTATATTATGCCAGGTGCATTCATATATTTCATTTGTCTATCATAACAACTCTGAGAAGATGATGTCATTACTTTCATTTTAAAGGTAAGTAAACCAGAAGATAAGTAATCCAAAATAGTAGTAGAGTATAGATTTGAGTTCACATATTTTGGGTTTGTTTCTTATTTCACTTATATTTGTCAAAACAGGCAGAATTATGCTGTGGTAACAAATTGGCTTCAAGAGTTTTGGCTGGACACAGTGGCTCATGCCTGTAATGCTAGTACTTTGGGAGGCTGAGGTGGGAAGATTGCTTGAGCCCAGAGTTCAAGACCTGTCTAGACAACCTCTTCTCTACAGTAAATTAGCTGGGTGTGGTGGCATGCACCTGTAGTCCCTGCTACTCGAGTGGCTGTGGTGGGAGGTTCTCTTGAGCCCAGGAGGTCAAGGCTGAAGTGAGCAGTCATCATGCCACTGCACACCAGTCTGGGTTAACAGAATGAGACCCCATCTAAAAAAAAAAAAAAAAATCAGTGGTCTAATATAACAAAGATTTGTTGGATTCTTGTTCATGAATTTCCCTTCAGATTACTAGAATGTGATGACTGGGGTATTTAGGCTGCTTCAATCTTGTGGTATCACCTTCTCATCATGAGGCTTCCAAGGTGTCTTTGCAGAAGACAGAGAGCTGAAGAGTCATACACCAGCTTTTAAATACTTTGCCTGGAAGTGTGACTGCAAGAGGTCTGGGAACTGTGGGGGAGCTCATGGAGAGTTAGTGGGTGTTGAATATCTCTGCCAGATTACTTCACAACAGAGGCTTCCCTAGGGAAATTATCTTTACATAGTACGTGTTTCCTTCCAGCTTTACATTAGGGGTAGTTTGCTAACATGTCTGGACCATATTATATACTAAATGCCTTGAGGCCAGGAATTAAATGAATAAGTGAACTTATTTTCCATTTCAAGTTAACTAAACACCTGCAATTCCAGGCTTTATTTTCTTTCCAATATCTATAACCTATCTATATCTATCTATCTATCTATCTATCTATCTATCTATCTATCTATCTATCTATCTATCCATCTATCTAAACACCTGCAATTCCAGGCTTTATTTTCTTTCCAGAAAATAAAGCCTCTCTCTCTATCTGTCTGTCTGTCTATCTATCTATCTTATTATTCATCTACCTACCTACCTATCTAATCTGTCTTATATGTAGGTATGTAATAAAATTAGATAATACTAAATTTTAAGTTCCTTCAGGACAGTGTAGAATAGTGGTTAAGAGCACAAATTGCTGGGTTAGATGGCTCATCTGTAGTCCAAGAGTTTTGAGAGACCAAGGTGACAGAATTCCCTAAGCCCAGGAGTTCAAGACCAGCCTGGGCAACATGGCGAGACCTCGTCTCTACTATAAATCAAAAAATTAGCTGGGCATGGTGGTATGCACCTGTAGTCCCAGCTACTTGGAAGTCTGAGGGACAAGGATTGTCTGAGCCTAGCAGGTCGAGGCTGCAGTGGCTGTGATCATGTCACTGCACTTTAGCCTTGGTGACAGAGTGAGACTCCAACTCAAAAAAACACACAAACTAAAAAACACAAAAAATCTCCCACAAATCTAAGGGTCAGAATTTTTGGTCTGCCACTTCCTAGCCTCTGACCTTGGGCAAGTTTTTTTTTTTTTTAAACAGCTTTATTGAGATATAATTCATATGCCATAAAATCCAATCATATTCACCCTTTTAAAGTACACATCTCAATTATTTTTAGTATATTCACAGACTTGTGCATGTTTCACCTCTAATTTTAGAACATTTTCATCACCCCCCAAAAGAAACCTTGTACCTATTAGCAGTTGCTTTTCATTCTGCTCTCTTCCTAGCCCCCAACAACTAGTAATCTACTTTCTTTATCCATGGATTTACCTATTTTGGATTTTAGAAAGTTATTTAACCTTTCTGTGCCTCAGTTTTCTCATCAAGAATGTGGGGATAATAATTCCTACTCATCAGGTTTTTATAAATGTGATATGAGAGCAGGAAAAGAGTTAATTTAAAGGGCTTAAAATTGTGCCTAACACAAAGCAAATGATATGTGTTTGTTGTTATGTTTTTATTTTTATGGTCAACATTATTATTACCATTTTTATTTTTATTTTATTTTATTATTATTATTTTTTAGTTGGAGTCTCACTCTGTTGCCCAGACTGGAGTGCAGTGGCTGCTCCCGGCCACCGCAGTCTCGACCTGCTACGCTCCAGCAATCCTTCCACTTCAGCCTTCCAAGTAACTGGAACTACAGGCACGCGCTACCATGCCCGGCTAATTTTTTGATTTATTGTAGAGGTGAGGTCTCGCCAAGCTGCCCAGGCAGGTCTCGAACCCGCAGGCTCAGGCAATCCACTCACCTCAGCCTCCCAAAGCCTGGAATTACAGGCTGAGCCACCGAGCCCGGCTTTGTTATCATTTTTAAATTTCTTATATAGCACCTAGCATAGTACTAGACATATGGTAGGCAAACCCATCCAATTTCCTAAGGCCTATGTGCCAGGCACTGTTTTAGAGGATCTCAAATATGGATTAAAATGCTGTTCCTGTTCTCAAGCTGTTCACAGTCTCATGACAGAGACAGAGTATATAAATATACTAATATATATGTATATCTAGTACTTTATGTGCATATGAGATATAAAGAGATATATAAGGGATTAATGCTGTAGTGGAAATACATAGTGTTATATGAGAACAGGAAGGAAAGAGGAATTCACAGAATGACCGAAATGTGCTTCTCATATATCTTATTTAATTCTCAGGCTAATCCTGTGAAGTGGGGATTCTTAGTCACATTATCACAGATGAAGAAATGAAGACTAAGTTGTTAAGTAACTTGTCTAGAGTCATGTAGGTAATAAATAGTTGAGCTGGGATTGAACCTAAATCAGGACCATCTGCAAAGCCTGTGTTTTTATTCTTTCTGATGCTTACAGAAACAATCTGCTACTATTTCTTTGAAATTTGTAAATAAGTCCTACAAAGCAAAACCATGTTTTTGGCTAAAAAAGATTGAGAATCATTACATATTTTGAAAAATGCTCTACTAGAGCCTAGTGCTCTGTTTACCTGAGAGAGGAAAAAATCTGATTGGGAAGCCCCAAGATGTAGCCTGTGCTCTGGGCTAGATGGGCTCTGCCCCTTTTGACTTTGTCCATTGTCTGTGTCTTCAGGCTCCTGACTGATACCTCTTCTTTTCTGGGCCATGAGGCTCCTTTGTGTGGGAAGGGACCTTGGGACGTGAATAGAGGGTTTGTACAGAGCTTCCTGTGAATAAGAAGTGTTTCTGTGATTAGCCATGACCTCCTAGCAGCAGATACATTCATCATCTGGCTTCAACTTTCCCATCTCCCCTTGAGGTTCCACTGAATCTGGTGGTCACAGGTGTGGCTTCCGTTGAATTTGGCAGCTTGATTCTGATTACATTAGGCATTATCTGTACCCCCTTTTGGCTCACCTTATGAGCGGGCTAGTACTGTAGTTATTTTCCACAGAATATTAAAGCTGGGAGGGTCTCTAACCCCTGTATTTTACAGAGCCTCAATAAAGGGAAAGTACTTACCCAGATTCCATAGATTCTGTGGCAGAGGTGAGACCAGGACCCTGATGCTTTGGCTGAGGCTAGTTTTTCCCCCACCAGTTTCGGCTGCTCCCCGTTTTCCTACTCACATAAGATCATATGCACTTAGAGGGCAGACGTCATTCTTTGTGTGTCTTTTATTCCTCAGAGAGCCTGAGTTGTTAGGTATACTTACTAACTTCTCAGGTTTGTTAAATCAGTGGTTATTACCTGGTTTTATTTAATAGTGATATGTTGTGTTGTTGAAAGAGCTAGGTAGACCTGGTTGGGATTCTTGGCTAGGAATCAGTGGAACCAGGGTTCGAACTCAGATATTCTGAGTCCAAGTTATCCAGTCTTCTTTCTTGTACACTATAACTGGATGAGAATGATTTTGACAAGGGAGAGACAGTCCAGACAGAACCAAGCTCCAGAACCAGTGATGTTAGCTGCACTAACATGGGGGCAGAGCTCAGGTTGAATTAAGTGAAGGGAGTCTGAAGGGAAGGCAGTGAGAAGTGCTGGGGGGAAAAGGTGAAAGGATTCGGAGCTAAAGAGAACAGAGCACTTTAATGTAGCTTTTTAAGGAAAGCCTCCTAGAGTTGAGAGCCTTGAACTGGGTCTGAAAGATCATAGGATTTGAATTTACAGGAATGGCACAAGATGTGTGGAGGAAGGTGAGCACACACTTCTCTTCCTCTTTACACTAAGCTAGAAGACCACACACCTATTCAGTTTTCCTAGAACATTGTTGAGTAGTGGAGACTGCTGCAGAGTAGAAGATGGGAGTAAGTTCTAAAGACCTAGAATTCTAGATTTGGGGATTTAATTTTTATTTCCTTTAATACCACTGCGGTTGTGCTCCCTCTGTAAAGGCGAGTTGTGGGAATCTGGACAGCAGCTGAATAATGAACTCTTTGCCTTTTTACCCTTTACAAATTGGGGCTTTGTTTTAGATATTTCACTTTGATGGACTTGATCTGTGCAGCTTTGGCTATTATTTTTTTTTTTTTGAGTTGGAGTCTCACTTGGTTGCCCAGACTGGAGTGCAGTGGCCGCTCCCGGCCACCGCAGCCTCGCCTGCTGAGCTCCAGCGATCCTTCCGCCTCAGCCTTCCGAGTAGCCGGAATTACAGGTATGCGCTACCACGCCCGGCTGATTTTTGATTTATTGTAGAGATGAGGTCTTGCTGCCCAGGCGGGTCTCGAACCCGCGGGCTCAGGCAATCCACTCACCTCAGCCTCCCAAAGGCGCGGGATTACAGGCTGAGCCACTGAGCCCGGCTAGCTTTGGCTGTTTTTGAGCAGCCTCAAAGGTCCATGATGTCATAATTTCCTATTTTCCTGAGGTGAGCATTTGAAAAACATTTGACAAGGCAGTGGTGGATGGGAATGATTTACTTAGCTGAGTGAGGAGTGCCTCCCTCTTATGGTCAGTGGCATTTGTAAATATGGGGATTCTTAAGGCATCCTTAGAGATTTGTGAACAATTGATAAGGTTGTTAACAGATTCCCTTTCTATATACTTTATACTCAAGTCCACAATCAGTCTAGTCCTGAGTTCTGATCCCAAGTCTGCTTTGTGACTTACCTGTTTATCATAATAAACTTCTTCCCCTTTCTGGTCCATAGTTCCTGCATTTATAACAGCAATGATGCTGGACTGGATAATATCTTATGGCTCTTCTGGTTCTGATATTTTAGGACTTTGTAATATGGGACACAGATCAGCCTTTTCTTTGACACTTTTCATGTACATAGGTTATAATGCATTAAAACATAATTATATCAATGACTGCGTGCATATTGTTTTATTCAGCATACACACATGAAATAGTTACTATTGGTGATCATATTACACTGCCTTTTGAGTATTTTTCTTCTGTGTTGTTCTTTTTTTTTTTTTTTTTTTTTTTGAGTTGGAGTCTCACTCTGTCGCCCAGACTGGAGTACAGTGGCCGCTCCCGGCCACCGCAGCCTCGACCTGCTGGGCTCCGGTGATCCTTCCGCCTCAGCTTTCCGAGTAGCCGGAATTACAGGCATGTGCTACCATGCCTGGCTGATTTTTTGATTTATTGTAGAGATGAGGTCTTGCTGCCCAGGCGGGTCTCGAACCCGCGGGCTTAGGCAATCCACTCACCTCAGCCTCCTAAAGGTGCGGGATAATAGGCTGAGCCACCGAGCCCGGCTGCCTGTGTCTTGTTCTTTTTATGTCCTACGCTACCTTCATGTTCTGGATGTACCTCTTATAGAGCAATTTACAGACTTAGAGACACTACTATGTTCTAGTAGTATTAGGGAAAAACACAAACACATGCATGCACATACACACCCACACACACAAAACCAGCTGCATCAATTTGAACTGGACTTCCTGGCCAGGAGTGGTGGCTTATGCCTGTAATCCTAGCACTTTGGGAGCCTGAGACAGGAGGATTGCTTGAGTCCAGGAGTTTGAGACTAGCCTAGGCAACATAGTGAGACTATGTCTCTACAAAAAAAAAAAAAAAAAAAAATTGGCTGGGTGTGGTAGCACATGCCTGTAGTCCTAGCTACTTGGGAGGCTAAGGTGAAAGGATAACCTGAGCCCAGGAGGTTGAGGCTGTGGTGAGCCGTGATTGTACTGCTGCATTCCAGCCAAGGTGACAGAGTGAGACTCTGGCTCAAAACCAGCCAACTAACCAACCAACAAACAAGCAGGACTTTCTGGCAGCTACAGATGATCAATTCCTGTATAGGCAGTCTGCAGGGCTAGAAGTAGAATTTTGGTCCAACTTGGTGGGAAGACCCCAACCCTCACTTTTTTGCCAGTTGCAAGTGTATAGCTTGCACTTCCAGTCCTGCTTTCCTGTAGCATGAAATATGTTTGAAAGGAGGCTAGAAATGTGAGAGAGAAATATGAGGAACTATATTTAGAGAAATATTGTTTAAAACGACTATCTTTGGACACTTTTTTCCCTCTTTTTTATATTTTTATTTTTATTTTTTTAGAATTGGAGTCTCACTCTGTCACCTAGACTGGAGTGCAGTGGCCTCTCCCAGCCACCGCTGCCTCGACCTGCTGGGCTCCGGCGATCCACCTCAGCCTTCCAAGTAGCTGGAATTACAGGCATGCGTTACCACGCCGGCTGATTTTTTGATTTATTGTAGAGATGAGGTCTTGCTGCCCAGGCGGGTCTTGAACCCACGGGCTCAGGCAATCCACTCACCTCGGCCTCCCAAAGGCGCGGGATTACAGGCTGAGCCACCGAGCCCGGCGCTCTTTTTTTATTAATGTGCTCCATGATTTTGGGTATGAGTAACAGTAATAAGGCATTCTAAACATTTCATTGCACTTTAAATTTTAGAGCACTCTCTCCTTTATTTAAAATGTTTTCATTAAAAACCAGAAATGGGGCAACCCCTTTGGGTCTCCTCCCACTGTGGGAGCTTTTCTGTTCTCTCAATAAATCCTGCTTAAAACAAACAACAACAGCAACAACAAAAAAGCCCCTCTAGAAATGGTACTACTTTTTATTAGGTATGGACTATGTGCCAGACCCTGTGGCTTTACTTGTTTTATTTAGTACAGCTTCTAAAAGTGGTATTATCACCATTTGAAACAGATAACACTAAGTCTCAAGGAGGTTAAGTTTTGGGACCAGGATCACACAGTTGATATGTGATAGAGCTGTGATTTGAATTCAGTAGTGCTTGGCTTCACAGCTTATTGTGTTATCTCTGTGAGGTACTGTTGTCCCTCTGTATACATACTCAGAGAATTGGTTCCAGGACCCTCTGCATATACCTAAATCCGTGCATATTCAGGTCCTGCAGTGAGTGCTGCAAAACCATGTATAAGAAAAGTTGGCTCTTATAAGTGGGTTGTGCATCCTGCAATCTGAAAAAAAAATATCTAGGGGAAAAAAAATGTGTGTGTAAGTGGACCTGCTCAGTTCAAACCAGCCTTGCTGAAGGATCAACTAACTGTATTACATTGTATCTTCATTTACAGGTGAGTAAACTACCAATAATCACATGGCATGTATATGGTAGATTTAGGATATAGGACTTGAATTTTAATAGTTTGATTTAGAATCAACTTTGTCCCAGATAGATTTTATTCATTTTTATCTTTGTCTTATTTTTATATATTAACAAGATGATCCATTGCACATTCTTTTGGATTAGTCTTTTTTTTGGTAAATAAATTATAAAAAGGTCTTACTTGGGAGGCAAAGAATAATAAGATGTTGGGTCTTTTCCCAGGGAACTAATGGCTGGTTGTAAGAAAAAGACATCTATACAATTAGAGGTGCTCCCACCCATGTAGTTTGTGGGGGAAAAAACCCCTAAATAATTAGTTCAGGTTTTGAGTGACTTAAATATAAGAAAAATCACTGTAAGGTACATTTTATTTTATTTGAGTTGGAGTCTCAGTCTGTCGCCCAGACTGGAGTGCAGTGGCCGCTTCCGGCCACCGCAACCTTGACCTGCTGGGCTCCGGTGATCCTTCTGCCTCAGCCTTCCAAGTAGCTGGAACTATAGGCACGCGCTACCACACCTGGTTAATTTTTTAATTTATTGTAGAGATGAGGTCTCGCCAAGTTTCCTACTCACCTCAGTCTCCCAAAGCGCAGGATTACAAGCTGAGCCACCGAGCCCGGCCTGTAAGCTACATTTTAATAGGGAGAGGGTTTTTTAAAGATGTTAAGTATAATACATGATAATAAAAGATTCATAACACTATTAAGTATGATTTTTAAAAATCTGACAGAATCTTGGAGCCAAGTTTTGTTTTTAGTAGGAACACAGCTCTGAAATGTCAGTATATGGGGGGGGGAAACAATATATCTGAAACTTTTCTTGAATTTGTCATTTAGTATATTTGTGTTTTCTTTTTTGTATTTTTTTTTTGAGTCAGATTCTCACTCTGTCACCTGGGCTGGAGTACAGTGGCACGCTCACGGCCGTCACAGCCTCGACCTGCTGGACTCGTAATCCTTCCGCCTCAGCCTTCCAAGAAGCTGGAACTACAGGCATGCCCCACCACGCCTGGCTAATTTTTTATTTATTGTAGAGAGGAGGTCTTGCCAAGCTGCCCAGTCTGGTCTCAAACCTGTGGGCTCAGGCAATACTCTTGCCTTTGCCTCACAAAATGCTGGGATTACAGGTGTAAGCCACTGTGCCTGGCTATATTTGTGTTTTCAATGCCTGGCTTATTATTAGTATTTAGTAAATGTTTATTGAGTGAATGAATTTTAGGTCTGGGTCTGAAGGTGCAGGGGTACTGTTTCATTATTGTTTGTGTGTTTGTGTTTGTGTGTGTATACACATATATGTGTTATATGTTATATATATTATTATTAAAATAGCGTGCTATAGAAGGCCAAAGATCTAGTCTAACCTGTACCTCTAACTGATGAGGGAACTGGGGCCCAGAAATTTGAAGTGACTTTTCTTAGTAAGTTGTAGAGGAGGATTAGAATTCATTGCTCGTAGCAGCAATAATGGTTGCTGTAATCGATTTCAGTATTTTCACAGGGATTTTGTGAACACAGGTAAAATACATAGAGAAGATATTGTTGTAAGTATTTTGAATCACTGACTTCTTTAAAGATAAAGTGAGGATGTGGAAGGTTTTTTTGTCTCCTTTTTTCTGTAGATCTCGTTAGTTAGGTTAGAACAGATTCAGTAGATTGAACCTAACTTTTGATCATAGTTTCCCCGCAGTGCACATGTAGCAGAGGTTTTTTGTCCCCCAGAGGCCTGGTTGGAAGCAGTGGCTGTTATTTGTGATGCATAATTTACCTCTTCTTCCTGGTGTCTGAGGCTTGCTGGGTTTGATAAATGTCTGTTTTCTTCGCATTGCCTACAGTTAACATGGAAGTCCTGATGTGGAACTGCTTTGGAAGTGGCGGGTGAGAGTGGGCAGGTGGGTTAATGACCTGTGCCTTTAACTCCTTTGGTTAACCCATTAACCCAGAGAGCTTGCATAGTCATAGTGAATCTGTAAATCTCAGTACCAGATGGGGAAGCGGATGTGAAAAGTGTCTTTTGGTCTTATTGACTATAGAAACAAATGGACATCAAACAGGGTCCCATAGTAGAGAGTAGATTGAAATCAGACAGTCCTGGATTTGACTCCAGGCTTATCATTTATTAGCCATGTGACCTTAGACAGGCTCCTTAGTCTGAACCTCAGTTCTCTCATCTATAAAACGGTTTTAACAATACTAAGTACCTCACATGGGGGTTGCATTCTTTTCCAGATACCCACTGGTTTGTTTTCTTCCCTCTTTTTTATGTCTTTTCTCAGTGAGGCTTTCCCTGACTGTCCTTTTAAAAATTGTAACTCCTGTCCTGGTACTCCCTGTCCCTTTACCCTGCTTTATTTTTCTCCCAGATCACTAATTGTCCTGATTTTTTGCTATTTGCTAATTGTCTTCTTCTCCACTCGTAATAATAACAACAAAACAAAACAATAATAGTAACAGCTAGTTATTATGTGTTTGACACTGTTCTAAGAACTTTACTTGTGCTAACTGATTTAGTTCTTATAGAAACCCTGTTAGTACTATTATTATCTTTATTTTACAGATGATTAAATGGAGGCAAGGAGAAGTTTAGTGATTTTCAAAGAACATGTAGATGGTTAGTAGTAGAGCCAGAATCTGAACCTAAGCTCTTTGGCTCCAGAGTCCTTGCTCTTAACTGCTGTACTGTTCTACCTCATTAGAGCATAAACTTCTTGAGGGTAGGGATGTTTCTTTTGTTCACTGCTGTTTCACCAGTACCTAAAAAAGCACCTGGAACATAGCAAGTAATAAATATTTGTTAAATGGATGAATGCATATCAGTAATATGTGAGAAAAAGTTAAGTGGAGTTATTTTGAGTTTTAACCATGCCCTCTCTTCTAGAGACCTAACTACTGGTCTAGTTCTGTACTGTTCAATATGGTAGCCAGTAGGCACATTTCAAGTTCAGTGGCTATATTTGGCTAATAGCTACTATACTAGACAGTATAGATAATACTAGACCATTTTCCTCATTATAGAAAGGTCAGTTGGACAGTGCTTCTCTAGTATTTCTTGAGGGGCTCAGGCCAGAGGCCAAACAGAATGAGTCCTGAGGAGAAACAAATGATGAGAATGGATAGATAAATAAGGATGGGGTTATGGAGGGCTTTGGATGCCAAAAATAAAGTTTGGAGTTTATTTTAAAGTCAGTGGTTTCTGAATTTGGCTGTGTATCAAAATACTTTTGAGGGTTTGTTTAAAATTCTGATTTCCACTAGACAATGATCATTAAACCTGGCTTGAGTCTCTCTTCTGGCAAAAAAAAAAAATCTGATTCCCAGATTTGCTGATTTGGTTTTGATGTGGGACCTAAAACTCTATTTTCATTTTTGGGGTTTTTTTTTGGTGATAAAAGAACATATAGCTTAAAATTGACCATAATAGCCATTTGTAAGTGTACAGTAGTGTTAAATTAACTATAATGTACCTTGTTTTGCAAGAGATCTCTAGAGCTTTTTCATCTTGCAAAACTGAACCCATACTCATGGAAAACAACTCTCCTTTCACCTTCCCTCCAGCCCTTGATAAACTACCATTCTACTTTCTGTTTCTAAGAGTTTAACTTTCAGGTACCTGCTATAAGTGGAACCATGCAGTATTTGTCTTTTTGTGACTAACTTACTTAGCATAATGTCCTCAGGATTCAACATTGCTGCATATGGCAGGAGTTCCTTCTTTTTTAAGGCTGAATAATATTCCAGCGTGTGTGTGTGTGTGCACATGTAACATTTTCTTTATCTATTCAGCTGTCACTGGACATTTAGATTGCTTCTACCTCTTGGCTGTTGTGTGTAGTGTTGCAATGACTGTTTCTTTTGAAATACTGTTTTCAGTTTTTAAAAATATGTACCCAGAAGTGAGGTGATGCATCATATAGTAATTATATTTTTAATTTTTTGAGGAACTTCAGTATTACTTTCCTAGTGGCCATACCATTTTATGTTATCACCAACTTTGTACAAGGGTTCTAATTTATCTACATTCTCACCTACGTTTTATTTATTTATTTATTTATTTATTTATTTATTTATTTAAGTTGGAGTCTCACTCAGT
>NW_007061863.1:485311-508218 GCF_000164805.1 Carlito syrichta | reverse complement strand
TTTTTTTTTTTTAAATAGTGGCCATCCTAATAGATGTGAGGTGATGTTTCAATAGTTTTGATTTGTATTTCATTGATGATTAGTGATACTGAACATCTTTTCATATACTTGTTGACCATTTGTATATTTTCTTTGTAGAAATGTCTGTCCTTTATGTGTTTTTAAATTGGATTATTTATAAAGCTATGTTTTAAAAAAGTGCTCCAGTGATTTTAGTGGAGGGTGATGGTGAGTGGATCAGTAGTGGTGGTGGTGAGTGAGGAGGCTTGTATCTCTCAAACTGCAGTATTCTCAATTGGGTTATTCTTATTCTTGGCATTACATACTCTCCAGTTTGAGTTTTTGTTATGTCTGTACCATTAAATCTCAAATTAGACAGGTGTGTCCCCGGAGAGTCTTTACTAAGTCCTGAAATTACCCTCTTCCATTTCCTGAGCCTTTAGCTTCTTTTGATAGAGTCTGTTTCTTTTTTTTATCAAGAGTGCTTTCTTAGTGTCAGTACAGTTGGACAGGAACCTACCTCTCTGTTGCTCCCGTCCATTTCCCCCTCCCCAAGTTTTTCTTCAACTTCATTGCAATAAAACTCTTCCTGGTCCTTTGCCCAAGCCTGCAGTCCAGAATGTTCTAGGGCCTCTGCATCAAACAAGGGTGGTTCTGCCAGGTTTTTCTGAGCCCTTCTGTCCTGAGACAAAGGACTTGGCCTGGTATTCAGAGTGTCAACTGTTTGGAATGCAGCAGTTCCTGATTCAGAGCCTTAGTCCTCCTACTGCAAGGGCTCAGTAATCTTCGAACTTACCAGTAAAGCATAGGAGACCTCCTGTGCTTTGGCTAGAAGAGAAGCATTAATGCCACTCTTCTGGCTGAGAGTCTGGAGGCCTGAGGTCCAGTTCTGCTCTGTGACTTTGAGTGAGTCTCTCAGTCTTTGTTTTCCCAGTTGCAAAATGAAGGACTTGAAATTATCTTTGTGGTGCTACCAAGCTCTAACATTCTTTGGTTCAATTCAGTTAATCAGACTTT
Organism: Carlito syrichta; assembly: GCF_000164805.1. Classification (NCBI taxonomy): domain Eukaryota; kingdom Metazoa; phylum Chordata; class Mammalia; order Primates; family Tarsiidae; genus Carlito; species Carlito syrichta. The sequence continues at coordinate 507,201 of NW_007061863.1, read as the reverse complement.
GTACTTGCGGTGTGCTAGCTCTGTGTTAGCCAGTGGGTAACTCCATAGGTTGGCAACACAATCTCCACTTTCAGAGCGCATAGTCCAGGAGGGAAACGGTCACATGAACAACTAAGTTTTCCAACTTGAAGTGGTTCTAGAATGGCACTATCACCAAGTTTGTTTGGAACAGAGGACAGTGATTAATTTAAGCTGGAGGGATCTGTGAAGTTTCTTGTAGGAGGTAGTGTTTGGACCTATCTTCACCTCTGTTCTGTTCTTTCCTCTCCCCATTCCTGTATGTATTCCCAAGCCTGTTTTCTTCTTAAACTCTTTCAACAGTTTTCATGTAAATCTTTTTCCTCCTTAAAGACAAAACAAAACAAAATAACCTTTAAAAAGATTTTAAAAACTACAAACACACACAATCATAGTGGTTATTTCTTCCATTCTCTGAACCACTGCAGTAACTGTAAAGGTGCACAGGTTACTTGTAAAATTCATGTAGCTCTTGTTTTGCCTTTCTTTTATTATTTGTAACTATGCATTCAAACTTTTTCTTTCGTTTTTTCTGCCACCAGGATTTTAAGCTCTGAGTGTTTGGGTCTCATTTTTGCTACTCGGCCGTCAGCTTCATAAGGCAAATAGTATGTCTTATTTTCTCATCATCTATGCCTTCCCCAAGTGATTTACATAAGGAATAATCCAGAGAAGAGTGTCAATTAAATATGGGTTTATTTTAAACTAAGTCTCTTGCTCTGATCTGAATGTCATGTTGGCTTATTTTTTCAGGATGCACTCTTATGTTGTTAAGTGATTAATTTATAATGTGTGGTATTCTTTTTTGTCACTCTTGATCCTTCTTTCTTCCTTCAACTATCCTTTTTACACTAAATATAGTGAACATTATGACATGATATTACACTGGGCCTGGAGTGTGAGGAGTCAGGGTAAGTCTGGGCAAGTTGCTTCTCTTCTTTTAGGCTTTTCTCACTTGTAGAGACTAATCCCAGTTCTAATTCCCCACTGAGACTGTAGAAATGCTTTGGAAATAAAAAAACTTTCTTTTTTATTTGTTTGACTTTTGTCATTTTTTAACAAACATTCACTAAGTACCTGTTATGTGCTAAGTCCTGTGCTGGAGGAATAGAAGGAAGAATCAGACATGGTCTTTGTGCTCCAAAGTCTTTATCCACTAATTAGTTAGACATATTAACATACTGTTACTTGTCTTATCTAAAAATAAACAAACAGCTGGGTGTGGTGGCCCATGCCTGTAATACTAGCACTTTGGGAGGTCGAGGTGGGAGGATTGCTTGAGCTCAGGAGTCTGAGAGCAGCTTGGGCAACATAGTGAAACCTTGTCTCTACAAAAAAAATACAAAAATTACCTAGACATGCTGGTGCGTGCCCTGTAGTCCCAGCTACCTGGGAGGCTAAGGTGGAAAGATTGCTTGAGCCCAGCAGGTTCTAGCTAATTCAGAGGCTGAGGAGGGAGGATTGTTTGAGCCCAGGAGTTCGAGGCAGCGGAGAGCCATGGTTTTGTCACTGTATTCCAATCTGAGTGTGATCACGGCAATCACAGCCCACAGCAGCCTCGATCTCCTGGGCTCAGGTGATCCTTCCATGTCAGACTCCCAAGTATTTGGAATTATAAGTGCACACTATCACACCTGGTTTCATTTTTTTATTTTATATTTTTGTAGAGACAAGGCTTCACTATGTTCTGCAGAACATATGATCTTGAACTCCTGGGCTCTAATAGTCTGTCTGCCTCGGCTTCCCAGTGTGCTGGGATTATAGTCGTGAGCCACTGCACCTGACCTCGCCTCACTTTTAAACACTTTCTTCACTTGGCTTCCAGATACTTCTATACTTAACTTGGTTTTGATATATTTGGTTTTTTTCTCTATCATTCTGGTAGCTCCTTCTCAACTTCTAAACTTTGTGGTGATGCAGGCTCAAGTCTTAGGCTTCTTCTCTTTTCTATCTCCATGCAGTCTCAAGGTCACCTCATCTAATCTCAAGACTAAATACCATCTATATTTTTATTTTTAACCCCTCCCACCCTCTTAAAATCTGTTTCTCCAGAAGTCCTACCCAGTTCAATGAATTGCAGCACCATGTTTTTAATTGCATAAGTCAAAATTTCAGTGTTGTTCTAGATTTCTTTTTCCCCTCATAACTTATAACTTGACCATTGTAAATTGTTTTCAGCTGTACTCTCATTTCTGTCACCTTAATCTTAAATTACTATCATCTCACAAGGATTAATGTCGCTCCTCCTAATTGGTATCCCAGTTTTTGCATTTACCCATTTTTCTGTCTGTTCTCAACACAGTAGTCACAGTGATTCTATGTAAGTCAAATCACATCACTCCCCTGATCAGAGTCCTCAATGACTTCCCATCTCACTCAGTAGAAAAGTCAAGTTTTCACCAGGACCTAGAGAAACCAACAAGATCTGCTCCCATCTCAAATGTTGCTTTCTTTCGTCTCTGTCACTTCACTTCAGCCATCCTGTCTTCCCACTATTCCTTGAGACACACCAGGTCTGGGCTCAGGACTTTGGCACTTGTTCCCTCTGCCTGGGATCCTCTTCCTTTAGTTTACTCTTTCACTTACTTCAGGTCTTAATTTAAAATCACCTTTTCAGTGAGGCCTTCCTTGTTCCCTATTTAAAAATTCAAACCTTCAACAAACCCAGCATTATAGTTCTCTTTCTTGCTTTATTTTTCCTCTTTCCCACATATCTGTTGTTCTTAGCATTTTATTTTTTATCTTGTTGTGTCTTCCCCCCCAAAAATGTAAGTTTCACAGTGATAAGGCTTTTCATCTGTTTTGTTTACTGTTGTATTCTCAGTGCTAAAACAGTACTCAGAATGTGGCAGATCATTTGAAAAGTTTCCCGTTCTATGACTCAGAAGATATACAGATTATGGATAATGTAAGCTCTCATTAGTCAGTTCCTACTGTATATCAGATGCTAATTCCAGCTGGCCTCACTGATACTATTATATTTATTCCTCATAATAATCCTGAGCCTCTGGGACCAGCTGTTAACAAAGAAAACAACAACAACAACAACAACACACACACACACACACACACACACACACACACTCACTCACTCACTCACTCACTCACTCACTCCCCCCAAACAGCTGGGCAGGGAGGGAGGTTAGGGACTGATGGGAGATGAGAAAATGGTCCATGAAGAGGGATGGATCACAAACAAAGGAGAGGTATGATGGGAAGTTACTTATGGTAATACCATTCCTATGGGAAGCAGAGTTAATGTTTGGTCATCCATGGTAGAAGCCAGCATGTTTATGTAAACTCATAATCAGGGATGCGCTTATAAGACACAATTCTTCTCACTGGACTGAGAGTTCCTGGCAGACTGTCCTTTCACTTTTGCAACTTCAGAATCCAGCTAGCATAACAAAGACTCTCAGAAATGTTTTTAAAATTGAACTGAAGCCAGGCTCTGTGGCTCAGCCTGTAATCCCGTGCTTTGGGAGGCTGAGGTGAGTGGATTGCCTGAGCTCGTGGGTTTGAGACCCAACTGAGCAACTTGGTGAGACCTCATCTCTACAATAAAAAAAAAAAAAAAAAATTAGCCGGACATGGTAGCGCGTGCCTGTAGTTCCAGCAACTTGGAAGGCTGAGGCAGAAGGATTGCTGGAACCCAGCAGAGCGAGGCTGCAGTGGCCGGGAACTTGCCACTGCACTCCAGTCTGGGCAACAGAGTGAGACTCCAACTCAAAAAAAAAAAATTGAACTGAATAATTAGTTGAGGTCTTTATTCTCTGTTTTTACTCATGACGAAATAGTGCTTTCATGTGTATCATGCTCAAGGGTGCATACCTTCTAAGTAACAGACCAGGGATTTGAACTCAAGTTCCCTAGTCCTTCTCCTGTACCACACTGTTGTTATTATTGTTACAATGATGCTTGCTAGTGGAACACTGGTCCTCTCTCCAACTTCATCTGTATGTGAGGTATAGATCTTTTACCTAAGCTATACTCTGAGAAAAGATGCCATAGAAAGAATATTCACAAGGCAAGTCAAGTCTCCAAACTGAACCCCCCCTAAGCTGGCAAGTGCAACATTCATTTTCCCCAGTTCTTTTTCCCACTCACCCCCTTTGTTCACTTCTTGGTTCCTTTGTTTTATCTTTTTTGTTTATTTTATGTATTTATTTTTAGATGAGACAAGTAACATTATGTTAATATGAATAATCTTGCAGAGAAGGGAAATCCTGATAATACTCAAGAAAGAGGGAGGAAATGACTAGAATAGTGTCCTTCATTTGGTGAGAAGTTGGAATCTAGTATATCACTTGGGGTTGATTAGGGACTGTTCAACCATGGTAATAGAAGAGAAGTTAGGGTATGCAGTTTAGTAGGTAGATGTGGTGGGAACTTATGAAAGTTATCTTATGAATGATAAATTTTATTTAGATGAATAAGAAGCAAAAGCACTAGTTGAGAGTGAGATTAGGAGCAAAGAAAGCATGAAATAGTCCAGGATGGACAAGGTAAATATAGAATGATTGTCAGATTGCATTTAGTGCCCGTCTGAAAATAGTGATCATGACTTTAAAGTTAAATGTTAACTTTAGTAAGTATCATTGTGTGTTTTTCTCCTCCCAACTCCTGTACCAATATAGGTAGAAAGTAGATGGAAAATTGGACTTAACCAGGTTGTGGTTTAACCAGATTAGTGTTAACATAAGTAATAGAGAGTCAAGGGAGTGATTATAAAAAATTGACCAAGGATTTCAGATAGCCAGGGTTAGGAGGGAATTGAGAGTATGAGAAAGGTGATGGACAATGAAATATAGGTAGAATTGGTAGATTGAATGTCCTGATAGATTGAAGAATTGTTAAAACTGGGGTACTACAGTGAGCAAACTAGAAAGATAGGAGGTGGTAGTTAGAGAATGATAATTTAAAATTAAGACTCTAGAAGAAGGTTTTAGTTATTAGTAATGACAGGGCCAAAGTCATATCCGTGGAACTGAGAGACTGAAGTAGGGTAGAAGTCAAGATCAGTGGAGGAGTGGTCAAGTAAATGACAGGGCAATATGTTGTAATCATTATTTACATAATTATTGAAATTACCATTAACAGCATTGAAGAGAATGATCTTTAAGGCATAAGAGCCACAATCTTTAAGGCATAGAGCAGAGCAACTTAGGAGCAGTAAATGGCTATAAGAAGGAGTGATGTCTGTATGGATGTATTGGTTGTTTGTATGGAGGAAAGTCTAGAAGCAGCAGTGAGGTTCAAAGCCCAGTGGTAGATGGGAAGTGAGAAGGCTGCAAAGGCAAACCTTATCATCAGAGTCAGCCACATTTCACGTAGAACAAGAGGGTAAAGAGGACATTTACAGGAGGGGTTGAAGTTACAGAGCATTTTGCTAACCTTAAGTTTTAGAGAATACAGTGGAAAAGATCTGCAGATGAAGAGGAGAGAGTGATAAGGGCTGGAACATGCAGTACTGAACCAAATCGGATTAAAGGTTGGGAGATGAGGATTGGAAAGAAAAGAGAAACAAACAAATAAACAAAAAGATACCCTGAACTGAGAAGGAAGAGATCTTTTCTGGTTGTTTGTAGTAAGACCATTCATATTTTATTCACATTGGTCTTGCTGGTTAAAAAATAATCCATGGCTCATCAGTGTGAATAATATCAATTTATTAGCAAATACTAAAAACATGCTACTTTGTAGTAGAAATATTTGTGGATGTATTATAAAAACAAGACAGATGCACACTTGTTCTCCTGCAAGAAAATATGGGGATATCAGAGCAGATGAGTAACTTATTCTAAGCATTAATCTTTATTCAAACATGGATACCATATTGTCTTTTTTATTGAGGATCATTTTGCTTCCTAATGAACATGTTAGAATTTATTTTCAGAATAGCAGGATGCTCCGTCTAAATGATCTATTTAAAAATACTTGTTCCAGATTATAAATCAATCTGGAAATCTCAGTGGCATGAGAGGGAAAAAAATCCTACAGTGAGCTTTTGATTTTATCTTTAAAAGCTAATAAATGGCTCATCTCTCCTTGCTCTCATGTATTCATGTTCATTCTCTGTCCTCGCACCCCTTTTCCTACACTTTCCTCTTCTCCCCAACCGGAGGAGCTGCTCTCTCCGCGTGGTGCAACACATCTCAGAAATCATCCACCATGACCAAGTAGGCTTCATCCTCGGGATGCAGGGCTGGCTCAACATCTGCAAGACCATATGTGTAATTAAATTCATCAGCAGATGTAAAAACAAGAATCACATGATTATATCATTAGATGCAGAAAAACCTTTTGATAAAATCCAGCATCCCTTCTTAATAAAAACCCTCAAACACCTAGGCATAAAGGGAACATACCTCAAAATAGTAAGAGCCATCTATGATAAACCCACAGCCAACATATTGCTAAATGGACTGAAATTGGAAGCATTTTCCCTGAAAACCGGAACAAGACAAGGCTGTCCACTCTCACCCCTCCTGTTCAACATAGTGTTGGAAGTTCTAGCTAGATAAATAAGACAAGAGAAGGAAATCAGGGGTATCCAAATAGGAAAAGAAGAATTCAGGTTATCCCTCTTTGATGACAATATGATCCTATACCTCAAAAATCCAAGAGAATCTGTCAAAAACCTCCTTGCACTGATAAAGGACTTTGGCAGTGTCTCAGGGTACAAAATAAACATGCAAAAGACAGTTGCATTCTTATACACCAATAACAAACAGGCAGAAAACCTAATAGAAAATACAGTCCCATTCACAATAGCCACAAAAAATGAAATACCTCCACACCTTCCTAACCAGAGAAGTAAAAGATCTTTACAATGAAAACTGCAAAACACTGCTTGAAGAAGTCAAAGATAACACAAACTAATGGGAAAATATTCCATACTTATGGGATGGAAAATCAACATTGTTAAGATGTCCATCCTATCAAAGATAATCTACAGATTCAGTGCTATACCCATTAAATTACCAACATCATTCTTTTCAGACCTGGAAACAACAATACAGAAATTCATGTGAAAACATAAACAACCACGAATAGCCAAAACAATCCTTAGCAAAAGAAACAAAGCAGGAGGTAGTGCACTGCCAGACTTTAAACTTTTTTTTTTTTTTTTTGAGTTGGAGTCTCACTCTGTTGCCCAGACTGGAGTGCAGTGGCACACTTCCAGCCACCGCAGCCTCAACCTGCTGGGCTCCAGCAATTCTTCTGCCTCAACCTTCCAAGTAGCCAGAACTACAGGCGTGCGCTACCACACCTGGCAAGTTTTTGATTTATTGTAGAGACGAGGTCTCACCAGGTTGCCTGGGCAGGTCTCAAATCAGCGGGCTCAGGCAGTCCTCAGGCCTTGGCCTCCCAAAGTGCTGGGATTACAGGCTGAGCCACCGAGCCCGGCCCAGACTTTAAACTTTATTATAAGGCTACAATAATCAAAACAATCTGGTATTGGTACAAGAACAGGCATATAGACCAGTGGAATAGGATGGAGATTCTGGAAGCAAAACCTCAATTTCTCAACCAACTCATCTTCAACAAAGCCTTCAACAACAACCACTGGGGAGAGGAGAACCTATTCAGTAAGTAGTGCTGAGAAAACTGGCTGACCACGTGTAGAAGAATGAAATAGGACCCCTACCTATCACCATACACAAAAATCAACTCCAAAGGATCAAAGACCTAAATGTAAAACCTCAAACTTTAAGAATTGTAGGAAATGCAGGAGACACCCTTATGGAAACCGGAATAGGCAACCAATTCCTGATCAAAACTCCAAGTGCTCATGCCACAAGAGATAAGACAGACAAGTGGGACCCCAATCAAACTTAAAAGTTTTGCAAAGCAAAAGAAACCATCAAGAGAGCAGGGACAGCTCACATAATGGGAAAAAATATTTGCCAACTGCTTATTTGACAAAGGCCTAACATTCAGGATCTATAAGGAACTCAGATGCGCTGAAAGGAAAAACAAAACAAAACAAAACAGTCCCATTAAAAAGTAGGCAAAAGACATGAATAGACACTTCTCAAAGGAAGATATACGAGCAGCCAACAGACACATGAAAAAATGCCCACTCCCACTAATCATCAGAGAAATGCAAATCAAAACTACATTGAGATACCACCTAACTCCAGGAAGAATGGCCATCATTAATAAAACAAAAAACAATGGATGCTGGTGACGATGCGGAGAAAAGGGAACACTCTACACTGTTGGTGGGAATACTAACTAGTTCAACCTCTATAGAAAACAGTGTGGCGATTCCGAAAAAAACTAGAAATTGATCTTGCATACGATCCAGCAATCCCCTTCTGGGAATATACCCAGAGAAACTTAAATCACTCTACAAAAAAGATACCTGCACATGTATGTCTATTGCAGCACTATTTAAATAGGAAAAACTTGGAACCAATCGTGCTGCTCATTGAAACTGGCCTGGATAAAAAAAAAAAGTGGTATAGATACACAATGCAATAGTATGCAGCCATAAAGAAGAACAAAATTATGGACTTTGCAGCAACTTGAATGGATTTAGAGTCTATAATACTCAGTGATTTATCACAGAAACAAAGAACTGAGTACCATATGTTCTCACTCATAAGCAGACCCTGAACATTTACCATAATACTCTAAGGAAGGGATTGGCAGTAGCCAGAAACTGCCTGCCTTGTCTTATTCTGGTTTTCAGAGGAGAGGGACACATAACATTAATAAGGGTACCTGATCTCAAACTAGGCAAAGTAGGGACCAAAGGGAGGCCCAAACTTTACCTGTAAACCACTTGTAAACTTAATCCTGAATTGTACCCCACACCTTTAAAATAAAATAAAAAATTTTTTAAAAGGCTGATAAGCCGGGCTCGGTGGCTCAACCTGTAATCCCACGCTTTGGGAGGACGAGGTGAGTGAATTGCATGAGCCCGCATGTTCGAGACCCACCTGGGCAACTTGGTGAGACCTCATCTCCACAATAAATCAAAAATATTAGCCAGGCGTGGTAGTGGGCGGGCCGGTAGTTCCAGCTACTTGGAAGGCTGAGGCGAAAGGATCACCAGAGCCCAGCAGGTTGATGCTAGGGTGGCTGTGAGTGTGCCACTGCACTCCAGCCTGGGCAACGGAGTGAGACTCCCACTTAAAAAAAAAATTAATGGGAATGAAGAGTCGGGTTGAAAGATGAAAAAGTTCTGGAGATGGATGGTGGTAATGGTTGCACAACAATGTGGATGTATATAATGCCATCAAACTATACATTTTAAAGTGGTTAAAATGGTAAATTTGTTGTTATGTATATTTTACCAACAAAATAATAAAAAAAACCTCAGTGTTTTGAGTATTCAATGTTTATAAAATTTCTTCTCTAAACTTTGGTCAGCCATACTCACATTGTATTATAAATAATAAGCTCCCTTTCCCCCAATTTTTACATTTGTTTAATAGGTAGATAAGAATAGATAAGGAAACTGTTTCTAAGTTACTTGGTACTTGAAGGCCAGAGACAGAGATACGTGTGTAGTCCAGCATGGTCTAGTTCCAGAACCTTCCTAGTCTAAATGCGGGGAGCTAAAAACTTAAAGAGGGTGGTGTTTGAAGAATAGAGCCTCTGGCATCTCTGAAGCAACACAGTTCCTCTAGCAGAGATCCCATTTATTAGAACTCTGAGGCAGAATGGTTGAGATCTTCACTTCCGACTTGCCCATGGGACGTGGTTTTCCTACAAACCTTTAGCAGGGCATCTGGAAAAGTAGGAGACTGATTACACATCTTCAGTTTGATGAATTAAGTTCTATATACCCATATTTTTTTCCTAAAAGCAATTAGTTTTTAAATATGCATAGTAAAATAGAATGGAAAATAAATAGATAAGCAGTGAAGGTGAAATAGGGTAATAGGTAATCCATGGTAAATTTAGTACTAGAAGTTCTTGCTCATTGCTAAGAATTGGTAGCAAATTCAACTCTGAGTGCCCAGTGACCAGAGCAAGAGTTAGATCAAGGTATAGAGTGTCTACCATTCATTCATTTATTCTTTCAACTGATAGTTTATGCCTGTTAAGTGTTTGAATATTTGAAAAACACTCGTGTATCTCTTGTTCTAATGTCTGAAGGAAATGGAGCTCATCTTAAACAACAGATGACATTAATGGTTGCCACAATAAATTTGATGGTGGACTGTGTCTAATGTACTTGTTTCTCCTACATCTAGCACCAGTCATTAGTTCAGACTGAGTAGTTATTTTGGATATGCTGGATGGATTAGTAAGAAATACTGCTTTTCAGAACTTGATATAAAAACCTGGATAATGGAGTGACTTTAAAATAGTCACTTTGATGTTCAGCACATACTAAATACCTGCAGTGTGTGATTGGTCTTGTGCAGGACTCTGTGGGAGATAAAGGCATGAATAAATTATGGCCTTATCCTCAAAGGGTATTTAAGATAATCTGGTGATACAAAGTATTATGTGATACAAAATTTGTAAGGACTCTGAGCTTAGAGGAGAGAGATCAGCATAGGCTGGACTGTTCAATTCTCACATTGCTAAAATGGGGGTTAAGAAATAGTACTTACTTCATAGTGTTGTTTTAAAAAAATGTATTTTATTTTATTTTATTTTTTTGAGTTGGGTCTTACTCTGTTGCCCAGGCTGGAGTGTAGTGGCATGATCACAACGACCATGGCTCATGGTTGCGTTGACCTCCTGGGCTCAGGCAGTCCTTCCACCTCAGCATCCCTAGTAGCTGGGACTACAGGCACTCGCCACCACTCCTGGCTAATTTTTTTATTTTTAAAGTTTTTTATAGTGATGAGGTTTCGCTATGTTGCCCAGACTTGTTTTGAACTCCTGGGCTCAAGCAGTCCACCTGCCTCGACCTCCCAAAGTGCTGGGAGTACAGGTGGACCGCTGTGCCCAACCTTGTTGTGAAAATTAAAGTGATAACATCGGCAAAGCTCTGAGAAAAGTGCCTGCTCATAGTAAGACTTCCATTAACATTACCTGATAATGATATTCAAGGAAGACACCTGGAAGAAGGGGTTCTTGGAGTTAGGTTCTTTAGACACCTGTGCTCATCTCTACCAGTCTATTGGTGTCCTTATTTGACTCTTTACATGTTTCCTTTCACTGTTAGCTAAAAGGTCCTTAAGGCATGTACCATAATTTATTCATCTCCATATCCCCTATGTGGATACACTGAGAGAAGGAGAGAGGAAAGAAGGAAGCAAGTAGGCTTGCTCTTTTAGGGACTGAAAAGTTTCTAAAGGTGCTTTTTTGGAGGTCCTATTGGCACTGATTTACACCTGACAGTTGAGCTATTATACTTTCCCCATTCTACACTCATTCCCTACTGCTTTTATATTCTTACTGGACTACTTGTGCTAGCATCTAAGCAAATGAAAATAATGGTTGAAGTTCATAGTAACTATCATATCCTAGATCTGTATTAACAGATTCCCAGTTGCCCTTTGGACGTCTTTGTCTCTGCTTGTTCAAAATGAGCACTATCTTTCAATATTTACCTCAGAAACCCCTTAGTTTTCCCTCATCGAGCCCTGTATGCAAATAATTTTCAAATTGTATCAGTTCTAACTATAAAATATTTCCTATATTCTTTCCTTCTTTTCTGTTTTAGCTCTTCCTTTTTAGTTCAGACCCTCATTTCTTAACCTGGATAAGAATTGGCTGCTTTAAGACCTTGTTTCTCTTCTGCCAATCCATCCTTTATCTTCCCATGAAATATCATTCTAAAACACAGATATGATTATGCTACTTTGTTACTTTAATGCTCTATGGCATCTTCATAGCGATTCTTTATATTAAGTGATAGTATTTCCATTTTATGGTGAGATAATTGCCCTCCTATAGCAGATAGCCTCAAAGTGAAATTGATACTCTTCTTACTCTTTTGAGACTCTAATTACACTTCTAAAGCCCTAGACCTGGAAAAGGGACAGTCCAGAGTCTTGGGTTTCTTTTTTTTTTTTTTTTTGAGTTGGAGTCTCACTCTGTCGCCCAGACTGGAGTGCAGTGGCCGCTCCCGGCCACCGCAGCCTCGCCTGCAGGGCTCTGGCGATCCTTCCGCCTCAGCCTTCTGAGTAGCCAGAATTACAGGCATGCGCTGCCACGCCCAGCTGATTTTTTGATTTATTGTAGAGATGAGGTCTGTCTGCCCAGGCAGGTCTCAAACTCGCTGGCTCAGGCAATTCACTCACCTCAGCCTCCCAAAGGCACGGGATTACAGGCTGAGCCACCGAGCCCGGCAGAGTCTTGGGTTTCTATGCATATTGTAGGTCTTGGCTTTTGACAGTTGCTTGCAATGAAGGTATTTTCCCAGGTGAAATAATAATAGAACCACAACTTATTGTGTTTACATGTGCTCAGGCAGAACATACGTTATCTTATTTAATCTTCACAACAAACCTAGGATATAGATACCTCTAGTATTCCCATTGTACAGAAGAGGAAACCGAGATTTAAGTTATCCAAGGCCTCCAAACTGTTAACGTTGACTTAAAAACCTATATTCTTGACTGGGTACAGTGGCTCACACCTGTAATCCCAGCACTTTGGGAGGTTGAGGGGGGACAATCTCCTGAGTCCAGAAGTTTGAGACCAGCCTGAGCAACATAGTGAGACCCCCATCTATGCAAAGAAACAAAATAAGCTGAATATGGTAGTGTGCATCTGTAGTTCTAGCTACTTAGTAGACCAAGGATGGAGGACTGGTTTAGCCCAGGATCTTGAAGTTATATGAGCTGTGATTCAAGCATTGTACTCCAGTCTGGGCAACAGAACAAGGGCCTTTCTCTTTAAAAACAAACAAAAAGCCGGGCTTGGTGGCTCAGCCTGTAATCCTGCGCCTTTGGGAGGCTGAGGTGAGTGGTTTGCCTGAGCCCGCGGGTTCAAGACCCACCTGGGCAGTGAGACCTCATCTCTACAATAAATCAAAAAATCAGCCGGGCGTGGTAGTGCATGCCTGTAATTCCAGCTACTCAGAAGGCTGAGGTGGAAATGGCCGGAGCCCAGCAGGCGAGGCTGCGGTGGCTGAGAGCGGCCACTGCCCTCCAGTCTGGGCGACAGAGTGAGACTCCAACTCAAACCAAACAAACAAACAAACAAGCAAACAAAAAACACTACAACCTATATTTTTAATCATTACATGAAGTTTCTATGCAGCTCTTTGCACATGTTGCTTCCCCAAGGAAGAAGATGATTAAAAAAAAATTTTTCTTAAAGCTCTCCTTTCCAAAAATGTGATGACTTTTTATGCTTTAAACTTACTGTTGAGAATTTTTGATCTAGTGGTCCTCTTGGGTTTGCTTCAAAGGACTAAATTATTCTGGTAGAACACTATGTGTTCTTCAACAAATATCTAATGTTTCATCAGACTCTCTCAGTATCCCATGTCTCATGACAGATGGATCTAAAATGCGAAGGAAGACTATGAGCAGCAAATTGTAGGGAGGGGCTTTACTGGGACTATACTATCATATAGGTCATATGTTAATTTTTCTGTCTATCTGATTGTTCATCTATCCATCTATCCAGATAATAGTATAAGGGTGATATAGTAGAGTGCCTCCAGTCTAAAGCAGGAGGCTCAGTTTTTGTTTAAGGTCCTGTCTACTCTCTTGGCTTGCTATTTGTTTTTGGGTAGTCCCTTCCCTTCTCTGCACCTCAGTATCCTCCTCCTCCTCCTCCTCCTCACCTCCTTCCCTCCTCCTCCTCCTCACCCCCCCCTTGTCTTCTTCTTCCTTCTCCTTTTCTTCCTTCTTCTTTAAAAAGACGACTGTATGCTGTCTTAGTCCTTTTTGTGCTGCTGTAACAAAATATCTGAGACTGGGTGATTTACTTTATAAATAAAGAATAGAAATTTGTTTCTCTCAGTTCTGGAAGCTGGGAAGTCCAAGGTCAAGGCAGGTTCCTTGTCTGGTAAGGGCTTGGTCTCTGCTTTTAAGATGGTACCTTGACGCTGCCTCCTTCAGAGTGGAGGAATGCTGTGTTCTCACATGGCAATAGACTGAAATTTAAAACAAACAAAAAACGGAACTTTCTCCATTCAGCCCTTTTATAAGGACATTGATTTGTTCATGAGCCCTTATGACCTAAGCACCTCCCAAGTGGCCTACCTCCCAATGCTGTTGCATTGGCAGTTATTTTTCAGCACATTAAGTTTAGGGATATATTCATACTATAGCGGGTACCAGGCAATAAACTTCGTCCAACTAACTCTCTGCAACTAGATATAATAGATAATGTAGCAGTTGTGCTTTTGAAAGGAGCATCAGTTGTTTTATCCAGTGTCACAGGCCTTTATCTAAGAGGATAAAATTCTGGCTGATATATTTGAATCGTAAATGTAACATTTGTAAGTAACCATTAAAGAGGGACTCTGAAGATTGCTGATTTATAGTCTCTCTAGAAATTCCTGATCACTGTTTCTTGCATCTGGGGGGTGTTATAGAACATCTGCCTATAGCAATTCATCTCTAGCAAATTATAACTTTGATTTAGAGGTATGTGATAATTTAACGCCATTATATGATGTAATTGCAAAACCTTGATATCCAGTCAGTTTATTCAGCAAATATTTTCCAAGTAACTACTGTGTGCCTGGAACACAGGTAGGTATTAGGGATACTTAATTGTGCTAGATATTAGGGATAAAACTTTGATCAAGATAAACCGTACTTTTGTGGGCTTTACAGTCAGGGGTGGAAAACAGTTATATTAAGCCCTTTTATACTATAGTGTGATAAATACTACAGGACCTTTCCAGAGAAAGCAACATCTAACTGAGCTCTGCAAAGAAGAGTAAGAATTACCCAGGAGCTGGGTACAGTGACATATACCTGTAGTCCCAACTACTTGGGAGGCTAAAGTGAGAGGATCATCAGAGACCAGGAGTTTGAATCCAGCCTGGGGAACATAGTGAGACAATGTCTCTTTAAAAAAAAAGGTGAAGAAGAAGAAATATCCAGAATAAGGGATAGAGAGGATGAGGGAGAACTCAAAAGTGATGGAGAAGGGTGGTATTGAAGATAAAGAGAAGGCACATGAAAAGACTTAGTGGCAAGAGAGTATGACATGTTCAGGGACCTCAGAAAATATAACGTCTGTTGGATTATAAAGTGTGAAGGCAGAAAAATGCTATTTTGAAATTACAGCCATTTTAGGTATTATATCTGGATTATGAAACAGCATGACGTCGTGGATAGAACATTGGACTTGTGGTCTACAAACCTAGGTTTGAGTTTCTGGCTTTCTGCTAACCATTTGTGGAACCTTGAACAATCCTTTAACTTTTGTTTTCTCATCTGCAAAATTGTAATTGTTAACTCTTGCATCCTCTTTATAAGTAAAGATAGTGCTACACTATGAAAGCTTTCCTTGGCCCTTCTGCCAAGAAAAATGACATCCTCTCTCGGTTTCAAGCACTTTGTTCTAATATAGCACCTTGTATTATAGTCAATTTTATATGCAACTATTTTCCCACTAAAAGATGAGCTCTTTTAAGGGCAGAGAACTGGCACATAGAATGTTCCAAGTATTTGTGTGGTTTAATGAATAACTGGATTCTGTATGTAGGGAGGCGCCCTCTGAAATCTTAAAAAAAAAAAAAAAACCCAGAGAAGAAATTTTATATTATTTTTAAGCATTTGCTTTAGAGACCGTTTCATTTTGTGTATGTGTGTTTTGATGAGCTAAAAAGCCATTTTCTTAAAGTTATTTTAATGGGCTGTATGTGCTGGTGGTTGAAATGTGACATTTTGCAGATGAGTATCTCATTTACAGGCAGGCACAAAAGCTGGTTGTGAGGTTTTGCATGAAAAGATCTTTCTGTTAACTGTGGAAGCCTTTTAGATACTTCGATTATCTTTGGCAGATTCCTAGAAACCAGAGTTCTCCTCCATTTAATCTTTAAATTAAAACATTTTCTGATATCTTATATACAGAACTGTAAAATGAAGAAATCTAATGTGCAGTCTGATTACATTTAGCAGCCATTATAAAGAAGCAGACAGCTGCAGTAAACAAAAAACAGGCTTTCTTAGACTGGTGTGGTGGTTCATGCCTGTAATCCCAGCACTTTGAGAGACCCAGGCAGGAGGATCACTTGAAGCTAGGAGTTTGAAACCAGCCTGCGCAACACAGTGAGACCTCATCTCTATCGGGGGAAAAAAATAGCAGGATATGGTGGCACCTATAGTTCTGGCTACTTGGGAGACTAAGACAGAAAGATCACTTTCTGGGTTTTCAGGTTACAGTGAGCTATAATCATATCATTGCACTCCAGCTTGAGCGAAAGAGCTCAACCTTGTCTCCTAAAAAAACTAAACTAGGCCAGGCGCAGTGGCTTACGGCTGTAATCCTAGCACTTTAGGAGGCAGAGGAGAGAGAATTGCCTGAGCCCAGGAGTTCAAGACCAACCTGGGCAACTTGGTGAGACCTCATCTCTATAATAAATCAAAAAAGTTAGCTTGGTGTGGTGTCGTGCATCTGTAGTTTCAACTACTTGGAAGGTTGAGGTAGAAGGATCTCCTGAGCCCAGCAGGTTGAGGCTATGGTAGATGTGAGCATGCCATTGCACTCCAGCCTGGGCTACAGAGTGAGACTCTGACTCAAAAACAAAAATAAAAAACACTAAACTAAACAAAACAAAACAAAACCAAACCCTGGCTTTCTTGTGTATCGTACTGATATAATTAATTTAAAAAACCCACTGAAGTTAAGTCTTCTTAAACTATCTGGTAAAAAGTTAATTTCTGGGGATGGGGAGACACCTCTTACCAACAAGGGTGCCTGAAGGAAGCATATTTATATATGTAACCCTTAACTGTACCCCACAATATCATAATAAAAAATATTGATTATAAAAAAAGTTAATTTCTAAATGAAATCAAGCTATTGGATTTTAATACAAGGTTTATTTTCATTCATTCATTCATCCATCTAGTCGACAGATGTTTATTGAGCACCCTACTTTACCATCAGGCCCTTTTCTAGGAAGTCAGTAGTAAATTAAACATGTATATTTTTTATTTCATGATGCTTAAAATGTATCAGGAAGAAAAGAATTGGGCAAGCAAATTGCAACTGCAATGAGTATTTATAACAGAAAAGTACAGAGAGCTCTGGGATCATAAAAACCTGTAGACCAGTACTTTTGCCCAATCTGGCTTTCTGAAATCCTTCATGAGAGTTGAGTGGACAGTTGAGAAATGGGGACAGGAATGATAATGTCCCTGCCATGTTTTCCCTCAGATTCTATGTTCCATCTTCCAGAACTACTTGAGTTCTCTGAAAGTATCTTGCTCATGGTGTAATTTCACACATAACTTTTCCTTCTCTCTCTAGAATTTCTGTCATCCTTCAAAACATAGATCAAATGACATATTCTTTTGAAACTTTCTATAGCTCTTTTCCCAATTAGATAGGATTAGGTTCATCTACATATAGCAAGAAATAAAAGTTATTTTAAAATATAGGGTTTTATTTTCTCATATTAAAGAAGTATAGAGGTAATGTAGTCCAGGGCTGAAATGATTGTTCTATGAAATCAAGGCTTCTTCTGCCATCCTTGGTTAAGACTTCCATTTTCAAGGTCACTTTATGGAAAAGAAGATCGCAGAGCTCCGGTCATCAAGTCCTGATTCTAAATAGCAGGAAGGAGTAAGGGGAGAGGGAAGGGTGAAAAGGAAGGGCACCTTCCCCAGCTAACCAATTCTTTTTAAGCAACTGTCCCAGAAGTTCTACACAGTATTCAGTTATAGCTCATTGAGCAGAACTAATCAGATAGCCACACCTGACTACTACTGGTGAGGCTGGGAAGTAGAATCCTTTAACTGAGCATAGTGCCATCTAGTGGCAGTCATAGCATCCCCTGCCGCCCCAACTTTAGTTGTTCTTTAAATTCTAGTACTCAGGCTAACAACTGTACTGTGTTGCTTTTAATTGTCAGTTCCCAAGGCTGTCGCCCTCATAAATAAACCAGGGACAGAAAATGTGTCCTGTTACCCCTAAATCTGTAAAACCTTACATAGGGCCTGGCACAGGAAGTATCTGTTCATGTTAATGAATGTGTCAAACTAGATGACTTAATCCATTTTAGTTTATTAAAAATCTGTAACTATTGAATCACCTATTTGTATTTTTAACAGCTTTGTTGAAGTATGATTTATATATAATATTTACTCATTTTAAGTATACAATGCAGGCTGGGCACAATGGCTCATGCCTGTAATCCCAGCACTTTGGGAGGCTGAAATGAGAAGATTGCCTGAGCCCAGGGGTTCGAGACCAGCCTGGGCAACTTGGTGAGACTTTATCTCTACAATAAATTTTTTTAAAAATTAGCTGGGTATGGTGGTGCACACCTGTGGTTCCAGCTACTTGGAAGGCTGAGGTAGAAGGATCACCTGAGCCAGCAGGTCAAGACTACAGTGGCTATGAGTGTGCCACTGCACTCCAACCTGGGTGAGAGAGTAAGACTTCAACTAAAAAAAAACAAAAACAAAAAACTAACTATTTATTGAGTCATCTATTTGTATTTTTACCAAATTTGGTGAACTATGATTTATATATAAGATTTACTCATTTTGAGTATAAAATTCAATGGTTTTTAGTAAATTTACAGAGTTGTGCAACTATTGTCAAAAATCCAGTTTTAGACTTTTTTTTTTTGCGTTGAAGTCTCACTCTGTCTCCCAGACTAGAGTGCAGTGGCCGCTCGCGGCCACCACAGCCTCCACCTGCTGGGCTCTAGCGATCCTTCCGCCTCAGCCTTCCAAGTAGCTGGAATTATAGGCGTGCACTACCGCACCTGGCTAATTGTTTTGAT
Source organism: Carlito syrichta (assembly GCF_000164805.1). Classification (NCBI taxonomy): domain Eukaryota; kingdom Metazoa; phylum Chordata; class Mammalia; order Primates; family Tarsiidae; genus Carlito; species Carlito syrichta. The sequence goes on along the minus strand of NW_007061863.1, from coordinate 488,333 downwards.
TTATTGTAGAGATGAGGTCTCGCCAAGTTGCCCAGGTGGGTCTCGAACCTACAGGCTCAGGCAATCCACTCACCTCAGCCTCCTAAAGCGCAGGATTACAGGCTGAGCCACCCAGCCCGGCTTGTAGTAGCTGCTTTGAAATATTTATCTGCTGATTCCAACATCTGGACCCCATCAGGGACAAAGTCTATTTTCTTCTGTTTTCTGCCCCCATAAAGGGGACATTATTTATTTATTCATTCATTCATTCACGTTTCACGATTTCTTTTTGAAAATGACATATTATACTATAGCAATTCTTGATTCAGATTCTTCCCCCTTGTAGGAGGGGTGTTGTTGCTGGGATTTTTTGTTTTGTGACTTGCTTAGGTTCTTCTGCAGAATATATCTCCTTTGCAGTGTGTGACTGCTTGTATCTCTGGTCATATTTTTTTAATTCTTATTTTAATTTTTAAACTTGGTTTTCTAAAAATCACCTCTAGGTTAGCATAGATTAGTGATCATCCAATGTTTGGTCAGAGCTTCTGCTTAAACCCTAGTCCAGGAAGGCTTCTACCTTATGCTGATGAATCTATAATGAGTTTGGGTAATGCATTAAAAGTCTAGGCAATATACATTTCTGCTCTAGTTTTTAGTTTTGATCTGTCAGGGCCTTACATTCTCCCAGGTAAATAGAAAGGACCTTCTCTAGTTTCTCCTTAGCGAGTGTGAAACCTTACAGACCATTAGGGATCCCATGATAGCTGATTTGTCAAGACTATGGTGGTTTTGTTTCGCAGAACTCCCTTTAAAATGTCTAGCTTCTCTGCAGGTCTGTTGCTGCCCCAATTAGTATTATGACCTCAGAGTAGCTACAGTTGTGACCTTCCTGGATTGTTTGCTATTGTTCCCCAGATTGTCCCACCATTGTTTTTAACAATGACTCTGGGCATGGGATTTTCTGTGCTCAGCTTGAAATTAAATCAGCCCAGTCTGGTAGAGGTAGTCTTTGGTGTGGTTTAGACTGCCCTGGTAAAGTTAACTCTACGGAGCTGGGGTTTGGAAAATAGGGGCAGCCGTAGGCTGCAACGTCACAGCCAGCCAACCAGCCTGCCTGCCTACCTGCCTCCCTCCCTCCCTTCTTCCTTCCTTTGCCTCAATCTGTCACCCAAGTCACCACAGCCTTGACCTGCTGAACTCAGGCGATCCTTCCACCTCAGCCTTCCTAGTAGCTGTAACTACAGGTGCACACTACCATGTCTGACTAATGTTTTGATTTATTGTAGAGACAAAGTTTCACCAAGTTGCCCAGGCTGGTCTTGAACCCCTGGACTCGGGCAGTCCTCTTACCTCGGCCTCCCATAGTGGCCTGAGCCACCATGCCCGGCCACAGACTTTCACTGTTCTTAATATAGTTCAGTTTTTCTTGAATAAACATTTCTCATTTTGATATATGTCATTGGTTAATTTTTAGAGGCTTGAAATGATTGTTCCTGACCATTTTGTCCAGTTTTATTTTTGCTTTTGGGGATAGAACTTGTTAAGCACTTTGGCTCTTTCAGAAGTTTTGCCTCTTGCTATTTTTGGCATTTTAATTTCTACTTAACTTTTAAAATTTCCTAGCTAGACTATAATCTCTTTTGGGCAAACACTGTCTTTCTCTCTTCCCAACAATATTCATCCCAGAAAGCATTATAAACCTTTAAGCTTTAATTTCTTTATCTGTCAAATGAAATGAATAATCTTTGTATTGCTTACTTCAACTGATCAAGTGAGATAATGGTTAAAATCTCATTGTCAACTTTAAAGTACAATGTAAATGGTAAGATTATTTGAAAACTCCAAAGTAGTTTGCAAACTAAAACACTAATTTTAAACACTGCAACCTGTTGTGCAAACAGTACTTTCAAGCATTCTCCTTTAATCTCTAGGCTTCTTTCATGTCATGTAATGATCATAGATTTTGCTGCTGTTTTAAAAGAAATAGTGACCAGCCTGGGCAACATGATGAGACCTCGTTTCTACAATAAGTAAATTTTAAAACTTTGGGTATGGTGGCTCACGCTTGTAGTTCCAGCTACTTGGCAGATTGAGGTGGAAGAATCACGTGAGCATAGCAGGTGGAGGCTGCACTAGCCACAAGCAACATGCCACTGTACTCCAGTCTGGGTGACAAAGTGACATTCTGACTCAAAATAAAATAAAATAAAATAAAAAGTTCAGGTGTTTTAAGGACAGCAGCAAGCCACTTGTAGAACAGTGGGCTTCATCAGAATGGTAATCTTTAGCATATCCCTTTCCCCTCTCATATATCATGCCACTGCTGGGCTCACCGCTGCTTATTTTGCTCGAGGTGAGCTTCCAGTAGAAGCTTCTCAGCGCATTGGAAGTAGCTGCTGGAGAGGTGTGGCACCAAGAAGTTGAGTTAGATATGCCAAGAAATGCCAGACTCCTTGAAGCTTTTTTCAGTTTTCTTTTGGAGAAACAGAGGATGGCTCATTATTCATTCAGTTATTATGTACAGAGTGGGTCAAAAAAATGTGTTCACATTTTAAGAAAGGAGAAAAAAGACTATTACAATTGTAATACTCAATATATACTGATAACAAAAGATGAATACAAGTCATGTTTGACTTCTGCGATTACAAAAGGTGCTTAAAGTGGTTACCATCAGAGTTCAGACACTTCTGATTACAGCAAACATCTCTTAATGTTTCTTAAAATGTGTGTACATTTTTTGGCACCCCCAATATTCAGTGCCAGATAATATTTTGTGCACTGGGGATACAAGACAAAATAAACAGAATCCTCACCAAGTTCTCTTGGAGCTTACTATAATGGGGAAAAGAATAAACAAATAAGCAAGAAAATATGCCAGTGATGTTTGTCCCCTCTAAAACTCATGTCCATGTTTGATTACCAGTGTAATGGTATTGGGAGGTGGGGCCTTTTAGAGGTGATTAGGGTGTGAGGACTCTGCCCTCATGGGTGGACTTATTGCCTTCTTTTTTTTTTTTTTTTCTTTGGGTTGGGGTTTCACTCT
>NW_007061863.1:469879-485166 GCF_000164805.1 Carlito syrichta | reverse complement strand
CCCAGGCGGGTCTCGAACCCATGGGCTCAGGTAATCCACTCACCTCAGCCTCCCAAGGCGTGGGATTACAGGCTGAGCCACTGAGCCGACTGACTTATTGCCTTCTATAAAATGCTTTCGGGGAGCTGGGTGCCTATAGTTTCAGCTAAATGGAAGACTGAAGCTGGAGGATTGCTTGAGCCCAGGAGTTCAAGACTGTAGTATACTATGACTGTGCCTGTGAATAGCCACTGCATTACAGCCTAGGCAACACAGTAAGACCCTTATCTCTTTAAAAATTAAAAAAAAGTATATATATATATTAAGGCTTTTGAGAGTAGATTCTCTCTCACATCATTCCACCTTATGCCATAGAATGATGCAGGAAGAAGGACCTTGACAGATGCTGACCTCTTGATCTTGGACTTCCCAGCCTCCAGAACAGTGAAAAATAAGTTGCTGTTCATTATAAATTGCCAGTTTCAGATATTCTGTTATAGCAGCACAAAACAGACTAAGAAATGTATCAATAGGAAAAGTAAAGCAGGATGAGAGGGAGAAGACAGATAATAACAGCATTGGAGGGGCTATTTTAGATAGGTTGGTTAAGAAAGGCATTTTGATAAGGTAACATTTGAGTAGAGATCTGAATGAAGTGAGGAAGCTTGCCATTTGGATCTGGGGAGAAGGGAATCCTAGGTGTGGGAAAGAACAAGTGCAGAGACCCTGAGGGATGAGCATGGTGTTTTCAGGGGACAACAAGGAGGTCATTGTGATTAAATGGAGAAAACAAAGGGATGGTGGTAGGAATCGCTACCAGAAGGGTAGGCACACAAGGTCAGATCACCTAAGGCCTTGTAAGTTTTATTCTAAATAAGATGAGAAGCCATTGCAGAGTTATATTTGCAGGCACAAGTAATGTAGACTCTCTTGTAGTTCATTCCTAGGAAATAGGAACTCCTTCATACTTAACTCTGGAGAGATAAGTAGGCAGGCCTTGCACAGTGGGTACCCTAAATTTGTTTTATTTCAAAGTGAAATCAGGTCAGATGGGTAGCATATGGCAACAAAGATTCTAGGCAGCTGACAGGAACAGAAGTCAGGCAGGCAGTGCTTTTATTCTCTTATAACTTCCCATGCACACCCAGCAGGGACTTAGCAGGTGCCAGGTACTGTGGTAGATTTGAACTATGTCCATGGTGGAATCTGCTAGGGTCCCAGCAGAGCTTTTGGGCCCCTGAGTTGAAGAAGAGTCAAGGCCTGCTCTTCCAGAGGAGAACCCAGTACTGGACTGGGAGACTAGGGAGACTGGGAGACTTATCTAGTTAGTATAGTGGAAGTAGGTTGGACATTGGAATCAGACGGACCTGGGTCTGAAAGTGACCTTTTCTCACATCTTAGTTACAAGATCTTGGGCTAGTCACTTCATTTCTTTGGACTTAAGATTAATTATTTGTAATATAATAAAAACAGTACTTGTTTTGTAAATATTAGTATGACATATAGGAACTTAATAACTTCCTAACATAATATCTGTCACATGGCTGGTGTTCAATAAATGGTGGCTGCTGATAGTAGAGGTAATATTGGTGATATTGCTAATGGTTACAGAGTGTTTGTTGTATATCAAGCATTATCCTAAGCAGAACTCTTAGGCATCTCCCATTTAAGTCCAAATCCAAATTTCTATTCTTCACCTACAACCTGCTCCTCTCATAGCTCTCATCCCAGTAAATGGCATTTTTATTATTCTAGTTTCCCAAACCATGGAGAAATCCTTGACGTCTTTCTTTCTCTCGTGCCCCATATTTAGTCCATTAGCAATTCCTGTCAGCTTGATCATCAGAATACATTAAAAAATATAACTACTTTCTGCTACCACCATCATTGCAACCATTCTAGTTCCACCACCATCATATTTCATTTGGACTATTTCAGTAACCTTCTGTTTGCCCTACTTCTCCTCTTGTTTTCCTGCTGTCTTATCTCAGCACAACAGAGTACTGTAATCTTCTCAAAATAAAGTCAAATAATATCACTTTTCTGTATAAAACACTCCAGTGGCTTCCCATCTCATTTAGAATAGAAACAAAGTCCTCATGTTGGCCTACAAGGACCTGCATGATTTGTCCCTCATCACCTGGGGGTCTGATATTACCCCTGCTCTTCTCTTTCACTCCACTTCAGCTAAACTTGGCCTCCAAGCTATTTCTCAAACATGCTTCTGCTTCAGAGCATTTGCATTTGGTGTTTCCTCTACTTGGACAGTTTCTTCTCAGAGACCTGCATGACTTATTCCTTCAACTTATTCAGGTCTTTGCTCATATGTCACTTAGTGACACTTTCTTTAACCACCCTATTTTAAAATTTATTTAAAATTTTATTTAATTTACGTGTAGTCAGGCATGGTGGCTTATGCCTGTAATCCCAGCACTTTGGGAGGCTGAGGTGGGAGGATCACTTGAGGTCAGTTCAAAAACATCCTGGTTAACATAGTGAGACCCCATCTCTAAAAAACAAAAATAAAATAAAATATTAAAATGTTATTTAATTTAAAATTGTAACCCCTGGCTTTGCACTCTCTGCCCACTCTTAGTGGATTTCTTTATAGCATGTTTTTTTTCCATTTGATACACAATATATTTCATTTTTTGAAAAATTCTGTCTCTTCCTCCCCTCCCCATTTGGAATGTAAGCAGGAATTTTTGTTGTTCTTGTTCTCTGCTGTATCTCAGTTCCTCTATCAAGCTTATATGAGATAAATGGCATTTAGGAAAGAAAGTCTAAGGTATGATCCTCAAACTTCGGGCATCAGAAATCTCCTTGAGAACTTAAATACATAGATTCCTGAGCCCCATCTCAGATTGAGATAAAAGATCTTGTATGCTAAGTGAAGCAGTTTGGATTTTATTTTCAAAGCGTTTGAGGAAAAGGAAGTGGTATTGACTACAAAGGTGTAAGATAACTTTTGAGGGTGATAAAAATCTTGATTGGGGTGGTATTTGTACTACTGAATACAGTTTTCAGGGCTTATAGAACTATATGCCCAAAAGGGATAAATTTTACTTTATGGAAAATAGACCACAATAAACCTGTCATTTTTAAAAACTCTTTATAAAGTATGTGTAATTTTTTTTTTTTTTGAAGTTAGAGGAAAATGAGACTCGGAAAGGTTAAGAGACTTGTCTGTAATCTCACAGTTGGTATGTGACAGTTCCAGAATTTGAACCTAAATCTGCCTAATTGTAGAGTCTGTGATTTTCCTACTCATTTTAGATAGTTCCTGAAACTATTAAGTATATAGATTCTGTTGTAAAGGGCCAACCTTCCCTTAGCAGCTGGGAACGCTATCTGTCCTTAAACAGATCCCCAAAAGTTGAGATCATATTCTTATTCCAAATTTTGAGCTCCTGGCAGACCTCATTTCTGTCAGTCATTAGTTGGGATTGGAATTGATGCTGTTATAGAATGCTGCCTCAGGCATGATCATCTTCTGTGGCAGTGGCCTTCATTTTGGAGCAGCAGGAGACCAGTTTCAAAGCTGATGAGTTTCTTTGATTATGAAAAGCAATTTTGTACTTTGTCCAATCAACAGCAGAGTGTCTTCCCAGTAGGAGAGTGCTCAGATGTTTACAGTTGTGCTGCTTAGCACTTGTCTTAGTCCTTTTTGTGCTGCTATAGCCAAATACCACAGACTGGATGATTTATAACAAACAAATTTATTGGCTCAGTTTTGGAGGCTGGGAATTCCAAGATCAAGGTGCGAGCATCTGCCGGGGCCTTCTTGCTGCATCATCTTGTGGTGAAAGAGGGAAGGGCAAAAAGACCATGAGACAGCTGGGCGCAGTGTGTCATGTCTGTAATCCCAGCATTTTGGGAGGCAGAGGCAAGAGGATTGCCTGAGTCCAGGAGTTTGAGGCCAGCCTTGGCAATTTGGCAAGACCTTGTCTCTACAAGAAATCAAAAAGCCTGGGGGTGGTGGTGTATGCCTGTGGTTCTACTTGGAAGGCTGACATGGAAGGATCACCTGAGCCCAGCAGGTCAAGGCATTGGTAGCTGTGAGCATGCCACTGCAGTCTAGCCTGGGAGATAGAGTGAAACTCCAACTCAAAAAAAAAAAAGAAAGAAAAAAAAGAAAAAGAAAATGAGAGAGAGCAAGAAGGGGCTGAACTTGTCCTTTTATAAGCAACCCACTCCCACCATAATAAACCCACTCCTGCAGTGTCATTAGTCATTCAGGAGGGCAGATCCCTTATGGCCTAATCACTTCTTAAAAGATCCCACCTCTTAATTACTGTTAAAATGGTAATTAAGGCCAGGCTGGGTGGCTCAGCCTGTAATCCCAAGCACTTTGGAAGGCCAAGATGAGTGTGGATTGCCTGAGTTCGTGGGTTCGAGACTAGTCTGGGCAACTTGACGAGACCTCATCTCTACAATAAATCAAAAATTAGCTGGGCACGGTAGCACATGCCAGTAGTCTGATTACTTGGAAGGCTGAAGTGGAAGGATCGCCAGAACTCAGCAGGTTGACACTGGAGTGGCTGTGAGCATGCCACTGAACTCCAGCCTGGACGATGGAGTGAGATTCCAACTAAAAAAAAAAAATGGTAATTAAGTTTTCAACACGTGATTTTTGGGGGACGGATTCAAACTATAGCAGCCCTTAAACAGTCTTCCTCATCCTGATGTGTTATGCAGAGAACTGGTTGGGTAGAGGGGAGATCCAATGCAGGAACGTGTACAAGCAGTCTTTTGTGTTTTTGTTACATCAGCACCATTGTCACATCATCATTGTTTACATCTGCATGTCACCTTATAGTTTGCAACCTCTTTTAATATCTCTGATTTCTCTTAATTATCTTAGTACTCTGTGAGAAGAGTGCTTATATTTAGAAAGAGAATGTTACTTGTATATTTGTAGATAACTCTGACTGTGGGAATATTTTTTCCTTAAGTTGAACTGAAATATATATACCTCCAATCATCCTTAGATTGTTCTAGTTTCAGTTTGTCGGCTGATGATAGTTTTATCTAGCTTGTTGCCCTGTGGTGGTTTACTAGGGCTGCACATTGGGAACATTTTAGAAAGTTCTGTCCTCTGAAATTGGCTAATGGCATTTTCCTTTTGCCTGTCTGATATCTCCAGCGTCCCCTCTTTGGGATCCCACCTTTTCTCCACCTGGCATTCCAGAACCCTGGACAGACTAATTCATCGCAGAGCAGTTGTCATCAAGCCAGCTGTTCACTGCCTGCCTTCAACATTTGGTCTGTTTCCTATCCTGAGGTGCTACAGGAGAAGTTAATGACCTAAACAATTGTCCATCTACCATGTGAACCTAGATAGGATTTTTGTTTGATTTTTATGAAGTGTAAATAATATATCTGGAGACACATTTTCAAACATGGGTTGGCCTATATCTAAGAAATGGCTCCTTCCTAAACAAGGTGGGACAAATTGCCTGGCTATAGAGCTTAATGACAGATTTTCCATGAATCAGAATGGAGAATGTGCTTCATTACGATAATTGGCAAGAGCACTTGTGCAGGTGATACTTATTGCACACAAATTTCCAAATTTATTTATTTCCCTTGAATGAGTTTGGCGAGAAATCATGGCGGTGTTTCCTTGTTTGCATTAAAGTGATCAGTGGCAACAAATTCCCTCTTTTAAAAAAAAAAAAAAAAAAAGCCCCTGGTAACTGGTGTCTTGTCCTCTGTAGGTGTAGGGGACAGGTGAGATACTGCTGCTCTTTATTCCAGTAGTCTGTGGGCTCATCACCAGGCACCAGACTCTATCAGAAAACTGTAGAAGCACATCCTTCTCTAGCTCTTGGACTAGTAATATTAAAATTAGAAAAGATCTCAGAGATCTTAAGCTACTTCATTTATATCAGGACTTTTTTTTTTTTTTTTAAGTCAGAATCTTACTTTGTTGCCCAAGCTGGAGTGCAGTGGCATAGTCATGGCTCACCACTGCCTCAGCCTTCTGGGCTCAGGCATTCCTTCCATCTCATCCTCCCGAGTAGCTGGGACTACAGGTGCATGCCGCCATGCCTGGCTCATGTAAAAAAAAATTTTGTAGAAACAAGTTCTCTCCCCTTGCCTCCTCCCATCTAGCCTACCACCATGGCAGCAATCATGTGACTAACCCACCCATCTACCTGCTGTCTATCACCTCACATCAGTACCTGCACTTACCTGCCCCTTCATGATGACATGGAGCAGACCACCTCCCAATTACCATAATGACTTTTCCCTATCCAAGGGGAAATGCCATTGCCTCACTAGACTCTGATGTGGCCTTGTGCTCTTTGAGCTATGGCCGTTGCCATGTTTCCTGGTTTTGGCCCTCTTCCCTACATTGGGGAGGTGAATTTCCTCTTTCGTTCTCTCTCTCTAATTTACTTTTTAAATAAATGATATTTTCTAATCTTAAAAAAAAGAAAGAAAGAAGCTCTCACTATGTTGCCTAGAGTGGTCTTGAACTCCTGGGCTCAAGCGTCCTCCTGTGCCATCCTCCTAAAGTGCTGGGATTACAGATGTGAGCCATTGTGGTGAGCTCTATATCAGGACATTGAATTTCCAGAGAAGGAAAGTGATTTGACCAGTGCCACCCAGTACACTAGTGCCAGAGCTGTCTGTGGGATAGTGGGACTAATATTAAGCTAAGAACCAGACAGAATGCCTGGGTTCATATTAGGCATATTATATTACTTTTCCTCTCCTTAGTATCTTCATCTGTAAAAATGGGAAAAGTGCCTGGCATGGGAAAAGGGCCAAGTACAAACAAATGGGCTTTTTGTGTAGTCTTATTTCTGCTATATTATGATGCTTTCCTTTGAGCATAACCTGAAGATTATAGAGGAACTGGCATCAGGGAGAATGAGTACTCAATAATCTATGCTGTTTTCTTTGTTTTCTCTGTAGGATCCTCGGTCTTCCATAATGAACCCTGTTTACAGCCCCGTGCAGCCTGGGGCTCCTTATGGCAACCCTAAGAACATGGCCTACACAGGTGAGTGGTGTGAGAATGATTCTCATTTTGAGAAATGGTGGTTAAGAATGTTACCAGATAACTTGCTGAATGACTTTTTGGTGTATGCTACACCAAAAGTATGCTTGTGGAGGTGTATACTATACATTCAAAAGTCCTGGTAAATTTGGGAACTTGGAGAAGATATATCTGAGGTCCAGCAGGGATGGAAAAGACATTTTTGAGATTAAGGACACTGAATTTTCAACTAGTGAGAAGGAAAGGAACTACCATTATTTACTGAATACTTACCATGGGTCTGACCTGTGCTGGGCACTTTCCCATACCTTATTTCACTTTAACCTTAAAGCAGTTCTACATAGTATACCTCATATCACCATTTCACAGATGACAAAATCATAATCACATAAGAGGCCACAAAACAAAACAGAATTAGTTATTTGAACCCATGTCTGATGATTCTGAAGGCTGATCTTTTTCCTGAACTGAATGCCCAGCTGTAGCCTACTTCTCCACCTTTATGTGTTTTCCCACTATCTGGAATGCCATTGTCCTCTGAAAGTTTTACCTTATTCCTTAAGAACTCAACTCTGAATTTGCACTGTGCTTTTCTGGGAAGCATTCTCTCCCTTACTTGAATTTAGGCATTTCTAACCTTCCAGAGCCTCAGTGTTCTCATGTATAAAATGAGAGCAACAGTGTTACCCTGTTTCATAGGGCTGTAAGAATTACATGAGTTAGTATGAATCACTCGGCAAATGATACCCGGCACAAAGTGAGTCCTTAGTAATGGTTATTATTATTTACAAATAAATGTAAGGTAAATTGGATGTATGGCATTGGAGGTTAATGAGGTAATGTATGTAAGTTGTCTGACATAGTGTTGAGCACATCATAAGCCCTTCAAAAATATAAGTGAATATAAATCAAGGTGGGCCTAACAGTATAAACAAACACATGAAGGTAAGAAGGAATGATCAGTTCTTGATCATACAGGGTATAGGTATTACTTGAGCTTAGCTGGAGTAAACAGTAGAAAATGGGGAGAAGTGGGAAAGGAGGATCAAAAAGTAGATTAAAGTCTTTGTGGCAGGTTTAGGAGTAGGGGTAGGGGGGACTTTTGCCCCAGAAGTCATTGGCTCTGAGTAGAAGATGTGGAATATACCAGTTTCTCCTTGTGACTACTCCTTATGCACTTTTGTATGTATGCTGTATAGCTTCCTAAAACTGAGAGCAGAGGGATCTCAGAGAACCCACTGTCTGGTTGTTTCCAAACTTTGTCTGTAAGAATTTCAGGAGAGTGTTTCACAGAGTCCTCAAATATTTGATTTGATTATTTAAAAATATTGGGTGTCTGGTTGTTTCCAAACTTTGTAAGAATTTCAGGAGAGTGTTTCACAGAGTCCTCAAATATTTGATTTGATTATTTAAAAATATTGGGAACTGGCTGGGCTCAGTGGCTTAGCCTGTAATTCCAGCACTTTGGGAGGCCGAGGTGAGTGAATTGCCTGAGCCCATGGGTTCGAGACCAGCCTGGGCAACTTGGCAAGACCTCGTCTCTACAATAAATAAAAAAATTAGCTGGGCGTGGCAGCACACACCTGTAGTTTCATCTACTTGGAAGGCTGAGATGGAAGTATCGCTGGATCCCAGCAGGCTGGCACTGGAGTGGCTGTGAGTGTACCACTGCACTCCAGCCTGGGTGATGGAGTGAGACTCCAACACACACACACACACACACACACACACACACACACACACACACACACACACAAAATTGGGAACTATTTTTCAGGTTACCTTTTCTTCTGCATTACTGGTGATGGAAGATCCAAGTGAGATAATTTGTAAATAAATACTAAATATAGTGCCTTAGAGTAAACATTTGTTATCAGTAACAGTAACGGTTATGTTAAAAAGTATAAATTACCATTTGGCAAGAACAAGTACTATACATAATAATTATAATCTTATTCATAAACCTTATAGCATTTTTCTTTTACAGCTAAGTAAACTATGGTAGGTCATGTGTCTTGGCCAATGTACATTAGCTTCTAAGGGATGAGAAAAGATTTGAATTCAGGTCTTTATGACATTCAAGTACATGTGCTTTCTGTTATAGCAAGCTCGTTTATTTTAAAATATGTGCTTCCTTTGTTGTTCCCAGTGATAAATTAAGGCTGAGGGTTGTCTTTTGAGTTTCTAGGACTAGGACATTTTCCCTTTGAGAAACTAAAAGCCTGTTCCTGACCAGCAGTTTGAGGTTGCTTTGAGGGGACAAAAGTGGAGGGAGTCAAGTCCGTTGTGGTATCATCTGCTTCAGAGGCAGTGGGATGGTGACCATTGAGGGGTCAGAAGCACTCCTGATATGAAATTCTCTCTGAAATCTTAAGATGGAAAATTAGATATAGTTTTGTGATACAGTGTAACCAACATTCTAGCTAGTTAGCAATATTCTTTCTCTTTCTCCCCTTTTAAAAGCTCTTTTACTTAGATTGACTCTGTGCCAAACACTGAACTTGGTATGTTATAAACAGTATCTCTTTTTACACTTGCAGCCACCCTATAATGTGGTTATAACTAGCTCCTTGTACATCTTGGCAAAGTGAATTTAGGGATGTAATATGCCATATACTTAAAAATGTTTAAGCATAGATGGTGTTGTGAACTGCATGTTTGTGTCTCTCCAAAATATATATGTTAAAGCCCTAACTTCTTGTGGGATGGTAATTGAAGTTGGAACCATCCATCTTCAATTGTAGGTTTAGATGAGGCCATGAGGGTGGGGCCTTTATAATGGATTAGTGCACTTATAAGAAGAGGAAAAGACACCTGAGCTCTTTCTGCTATGTGAGGACACAGCAAGGAGGTAACCATCTGCGTTCCAGGAAGAGATCCCTCACTAGAACCCAACCATGCTGGCACCCTGATCTTGGACTTCCAGTCTTTGAACTGTGAGAAATAAATGGCTGCGGTGGTGGGGAGCGGCCACTGCACTCCAGTCTGGGCGACAGAGTGAGACTCCAACTCAAAAAAAAAAAAAAAAGTCTGTTTTTTTCAGCTACCCCTTCTATGCTATTTTGTTGTGGCAGCCCAAGCTAAGACAGATAATAAGAACACATGAATATACTTTACCTAGATTCACCATGACAATGGGCTCTTTATAGACTGGGGCCTTTCATTCTCTGACGGCTTTTTTTTTCCTTCTTTTTTCTTTTTTGAGTTGGAGTCTTACTCTGTTGCCCTGGCTGGAGTGCAGTATAGCACGCTTATGGCCACTGCTTATGGCCACTACAGCCTTGACCTGCTGGGCTTAGGTGATCCTTCCACCTCAGCCTTCCAGGTAGCTAGAACTACAGGCGCACACCACCATGCCTGGCTAATTTTTTGATTTATTGTAAAGGTGAGATCTTGCCAAGTTGTCCAGGCTGCTCTCAAATCCCTGGGCTAAGGTAATCCTTTTACCTCTACCTCCCAAAGTGCTGGGATTACAGGCGCGAGCCACCACACCCAGCTCTCTGAAGGCTTTTTTTTTTTTATCAATATTTTTTATTATGATATTGTGGGGTACAGTTAAGGGTTAGGTATACAAATATGTTTCATTCAGGCACCCTGTTGATAAGAGGTGTTTCCCCGTCCCCAGACAGATATTTGCTACCGTTAATCCTATCTCCCTTCCCCCCCTCCATAGTTTCCCACTACTGTCAGTCATTTTCTTATAGTATTACATTGGATGTTCAAGGTCCATTATATGAGTGCTCTGAAGGCTTTATAAAGGTTTCTTTGCTAGAATTTTGGAATGTAGTCAAGACCTAGACATTCTTCTCTTTTCTTTCCTTTTCTCTTCTTAGAATATTCTAATGATATCAGTGTCAAAGCATCACCCAGGGGTCTGGTATTGTTCTAGAAAGAGAACAAGTTTTGGAATGTATTGATCTAGGCTGAAATCTGGGATCTGTCACTAATTAGCCATGGGATCTTGGTTGAGTTATTTAAGTTTTCTGAATCTCCGTTTCCTCAACTGTAAAATGGGATAATGACATGTACTGATGATTGGTTCGCAGTTCAATAGAAATGTGTATAAGACTTCTGGCGTTGTGCCTGGCTCATAGTTGAAACACAGTTAATGGTTGTTATAATGCACAGCAATGATTATATCTCTATAGGGAAAAGAATATGGGCTATATAGAATATATATATATACATATATGTATAGGTGTGTGTTTGTGAAGAGAGAGAGAAGGAGGGAAGGAGGGAGACACACTTAGATTATAGCCCCAGTTCTGCCATTTAAGAACTATGTGACATCAGATAAGTTATCAGACTTGATGGGCCTCTGTCATCTGCAAAAAATTATTATGAAAAAGGTTTAGGAATGCCCTCTTCACAAATCAGTAGAGAGTAATATCTGTAATAGGGTTAGCCATTGACTTGTAAAGTTTTTTGTTTTTTTTTTTTAGTTGGAGTCTCACTTGGTTGCCCAGGCTGGAGTACAGTGGCACACTCAATGCTACCCCAGCGTTGACCTGCTGGGCTCCAGTGATCCTTCCACCTTAGCCTTCCAAGTAACCGGAACTAGAGGCACGCACTACCATGCCCAGCTAATTTTTGATTTATTGTAACGACAAAGGTCTCGCCAAGTTGCCGGGCTGGTCTCAAATCCGCGGGCTCAGGCAATCCACTGGCCTCAGCCTCCCAAAATGTTGGGACTACAGGCTGAGCCATTAAGCCTGGCCTAAAGTTTCTAAATTGCAATTTGAAAAGACTTCTGAAATGTGAGAACAGATGATGCTCTTAAACTAACCCATCATTTTATAGGTGAAAGAGATGTTCAGCAGAAGGTGTTGGAATTGAGTAAGGAACATAGGTCTCCCCATTCTGGGTCTATGTATTCATTGTCTGTCTACCACAAAATAACAAGCAAAGTTTCATCCTTCCTTTCCTACATCCTGTCCTGGCTACTTTCTACTTCTTTGCTGGCCCACACCAGTCCAAGAACTCTCTCTGGCTCCTATGTTGGGCCCTTAGCGAATTTCCTTGTTTCAACTGGTAGCAAACATAGGTCTAAATACTACAAATACCTTGACAAAGGATACAACCCTTAATTAAAGTTAGATGGTTAGGAAATTGATTTGTTCAAAAACTTTTTCATCTTTTTTTTCACCAATTTTTTTTTTCTGGAATGCTTCTTTTGCATAAAAAATATTGAGTCAATTTAAGAAGCAGCAATATATCAACTAGAGACCCTGATAATAAATGAAGCTGACAGCCTTCCGATATAATGAATAATCTTTTGTATGAGTAAAATTAAAAAGTAAAATCTTCCTTGTAATGGCCTAAGCCCTGCCCAATTCACTCTCCTTTGTGAGGATCACCTGATGGAGGTTTTAAGAGCAACTGACATTTATAATTTTTTCATTCTTTGCAGAGAACTTTTATGAAGGTTTTCCCTCTTGTTTCTTGTAACAACTCTGGGAGCTATCCTTTATTTTCTAGATGAAATGATGAGCTTGACTTCCCTATGGTTTACCCCAGATTTTCTGAGTTACACAGTAAGTGCTTTTACTCCTTAGCATATATGACTATATCTTGGACACTATCGTGATTAGGATCTCTTATGAGCCTGGAAAATGGATTCTGATTCCTGAAGCTGCTCCAGCTACACTTCCTTTGATCAAACTGATTTCTGCTTAGCAGAGACCTCTGAGGTCACTTAATTACTTTCTCCTCTATAGTTCAAGAAGAGCATCTAAAGAGAATTCCTGACTGTTGTCATGAATAATCTTCTTGTTGTTAAATCCAGCTGACCCTTTTCAGCCCTTATCCTAATTTGACACCTCTGTATCATTTGACATCTCTGACCCCTCCCTTACTGAAGCAAGCTTTCCTTGCTTTTCATTGATTCTATAATTTTCATTGACTAACATTTTCGTTTATTTTTCTTTCTTCCTCTCTAGCTGTTCCTAAGTCTTTCTCCTTTCAGGCTTCTTTTTCCCTGCTCACTATTAAAAGTTGGTGTTGTCCAAGGGCCTAGTTTAGTTTCTCTTCTTCCTTAGCCTTAGCTACTACTATCTATAGGTTGATGATTCATAAACTCTAGCTCCATCTCAAACCACTCTTCTGAGCTTCAGATTAGTTTATCCAGCTGTTTTCTTCATGAATGTCTCATACTTTGCTCAACCTTATTATATCTTTTTTTTTTTGAGTTGGAGTCTCACTCTGTCGCCCAGACTGGAGTGCAGTGGCCGCTTCGGCCACCACAACCGCGACCTGCTGGGCTCCGGCGATCCTTCCGCCTCAGCCTTCCAAGGAGCTGGAACTACAGGCGGGTGCTACCATGCCCGGCTGATTTTTTGATTTATTGTCAAGATGAGGTCTTGCTGCCCAGACGGGTCTCAAGCCTGTGGGCTCAGGCAATCCACTCACCTCAGCCTCCCAAAGGCGCAGGATTACAGGCTGAGCCACTGAGCCCGGTTACCTTATTATATCTTATTGGAACTTTTTACCTTTTCCTTGTAACCTGTTTTTCCTTTTATCAGTTTGTGATTGGTACCACCCTCTGCCTATTTCCCTCAAAACAGAAACTGCCATCCTTGATAAACAGAAACTGCCATCCTTGATAAACTTTTCTTTTGCTTTCTAAAGCTAGTCATTAAGTCCTGCCATGTGTATAGTGTAGTAGCATTAACTACATTCATATTGTTGTGTAACCATCACCACTATGAATCCACAGAACTCTTTACTTCTTGCAAAAGTGAAAATTTGTGCCCATTAAACAATAACTCCCCATTCCCCCTTCTCCGTAGTCCCTGACAGTCATCATTCTACTTTCTATTTTTATGATTTTGACAACTGTAGATGCTTATGTAAATGGAATCATATGGTACTTGTTTTTTGTGACCTGCTTATTTCACTCAGACTAATGCCCTCAGGGTTTAGTGTTAGAATTTCCTTGTTTTTTTATTTTATTTTATTTTATTATTTTATTTTTTTTGAGTTGGAGTCTCACTCAGTCGCCCAGACTGGAGTGCAGTGGCCGCTTCCGGCCACCGCAGCCTCGACCTGCTGGGCTCCGGCGATCCTTCCGCCTCAGCCTTCCGAGTAGCCGGAATTACAGGCATGCGCTACCACGCCCGGCTGATTTTTTGATTTATTGTAGAGATGAGGTCTCGCTGCCCAGGCGGGTCTCGAACCCGTGGGCTCAGGCAATCCACTCACCTCAGCCTCCCAAAGGCGCGGAATTACAGGCTGAGCCACCGAGCCCAGCTGCTTTTTAAGACTGAATAATATATTCCATTGTATGTATATGTATATATATATATATATACATATATATGTATATGTGTATACACACACACACACACACACACACATCTGCATTTTGTTTACTCATCTATTGATGGACATTTGGGTTGCTTCTACCTTTTGGCTATTCAGATAATGCTGCTGTGAACATGAGTGCTATATAATCCCAACACTTTGGGAGGTGGAGGTATGTTTTACCACAATTCTTTGTATTTAGGGAAAATGGACTTAATGACTGGCATTAGAAGGCAAAAAAGAAAAGGATACGAAGGATATTTTCCGATTTGAGGTGATAGGCAGATGGTGGTATACAAATACCTCTTAAAGACCTTGCTTTCAGTTATTTTGGTTATGTATCCAGAAGTGGAATTGCTGAATTGTATTGTATTTCTATTTTTAATTTTTTGAGAAACTGCCATACTGTTTTCCCAGTGGCTGCACCATTTTACATTCTTCCCAACAGTGTACAAAGGTTATAGTTTCTGAATAGCCTCACAAATGCTTTTTTCTCCTCCCTCTTCCCCTCCTCCTCTTCTCGCTTTCCCTCTCCCTCCCACCCCTCCTCAGTAAATAAAAGCCATTGTATGAAATGTCTTTTTTTTTTTTTTTTTAAGCTAGAGTCTGTTGCCCAGGCTAGAGTACAGTGGCATACTTGCGGCCTCCGCAACCTTGACCTGCTGGGCTCAGGTGTCTTGCGGGGAGGGGGCTGCTGGAGTCTGTTGCCCAGACTGGAGTGCAGTGGCACACTCAACCTGCTGGGCTCGGGTAATCCTTCTGCCTCAGCCTTTCAAGTAGCTGGAACTATAGGCATATGCCTCCACATTCAGCTAATTTTTTAATTTATTGCAGAGAAGAGGTCTTGCCAAGTTGCCCAGACTGGTCTCAAACCTGGGCTCAGGCAATTCTCTTGCCTCTACCTCCCAAAGTGCTAGATTACAGCTGTGAGCCACCTCACCCAACTTTTTTATTCTTTTTTTTTTGAGTTGGAGTCTCACTCTGTCACCCAGAC
>NW_007061863.1:459958-469539 GCF_000164805.1 Carlito syrichta | reverse complement strand
CCTGCGGGTTCGAGACCCACCTGGGCAGGTGAGACCTCATCTCTACAATAAATTAAAAATTAGCCGGGCGTGGTAGCGTCCGCCTGTAGTTCCAGCTACCTGGAAGACTGAGGCGGAAGGATCGCTTGAGCCCAGTAGGTTGAGGCTGCGGGTGGCTGGGAGCGGCCACTGCACTCCAGTCTGGACGAGACTCCAACTCAAAAACAAAAACAAAAACAAAACCTCCTTTATACTTCTCAGATTAGACCTTTCTTCCCTATCCTTCCCACTTTTATCATTCAGGCCATTATCATTCTTTCTGGAATTTTGTAAATTTGCCCCCAACTGGTCTTTCTGACTTTTTTTTTTTGAGTAGGAGTCTCACACTGTCTCCCAGGCTGGAGTGCAGTGGCATGCTCACAGCCACCATGCCCAGCTAATTTTTAAATTTATTATAGAGATGAGATCTTTCCATGTTGCTCAGGCTGGTCTCAAACCCCTGGACTCAGGCAATCCTCTCGCCTCCACCTCCCAAAGTGTTGGGATTATAGGCATGAGCTACCGCACCCAGCCTGACTTCTCTTAAATACTTTCTCCCTAGTCCATTCTTTACACAGCTAGAATTATTTTTCTGACTTTGACCACATCACTCCAGTGCTTAAAACCTTTCAGTGACTCTTCACTGTCCTTTGGATAAAGTCCAAACTCCTTAGCTTGCAGCAGGTAGTTTTTATGATCTGACTATTCAGATCTCTCCAGCTCATCTTATTTATTGATATTCTTATTCCAGTTGGTGACTGGTATTATCTTTTTCTTTAGAGTTGTAAGATTATTAGAGATCATCAAGTCCAACCCTCTTCTCAGATGAGGAACCTGAAATTTAATAAGCGCCTAAGGAAAATACTTACTAAGATCTACAGTGAATCTGATTTACTCCTGTATCTGTAGTTCCCTGAATGAATATTGACTAAATAGTACACTTATTTCAATTTCTTTAGACAAGTAACTGTTATCTCCTTAGGTCATTTCCCATCTCTGAGTTTTCTCTATAAATTAGGAATAATAGTATTATTTACTTCAAAAGTGCTTTGACGATAAGTGGCATTATATGTGTAAAGATTCTGGTATGTAGTTAGGCTCTTATTATTCACTAAAGAATTGGTAGTTATTATTTTGTTATTAGTCATCTTTATATCCCCAGCACATACCACAGGAACTGGTACAGAGTAGGCTTTCAGTAAATTTTGAAGGAAGTGTAGGAAGGAGGCAAGAAAGAAACCAAGTGAAGGAGGCCATAACAGAAAAGTATGAGATGGAGCTAAGGAAAAGATGCCTGTGATTTGTCTGTCTTTGCTAATGAGTAGCCTTATGATATGGCCAGTAGAGTCTGGCACAGGGAGCCTGGAGTGGAGAGATTGCTCCTGCTTTGTAGGTGTATAAAAATTTTATTTGGATGATCTGTTGTGACTGGTCAATCCCTCTGGATGGGCCACTTGGAATAGGGGAGATTTTTCTGTTTATGAGTCATATGGAGACAGCAGAAATTCTCAGAGAAAACAAAAGAGGATCCTCTCCCCTTGCCTACTTAGGTTATAGAAAAAAATATATATATATTTGGAACAATGATAATTGATACTTCCTTTGAGCTATTTAGCAAGGAAGAACTTTCTTTAACCTTCTTATATCACCTGTATAGTCAGTTTTGGGCCAACTTACTTTGACTCACAGCTTTGTTTCTAACAAAACCAATTTTGATTTTTAAAAACAAAATTTGACTCTTCATGACAGATTTTTTTTTTCGGAAGCATGAGAGAACAAGGGCTCAAAAACCTCCATATGATAATATATAAGGAGTATAAGACAATGCGTTATAGCTTAAAATTACCATTTGTATCTTGTTTAGTCCATATAACAATACTATAAGGTAGAAATTTCTGTTAGAACATAAATTTTCAGACAAAGGAAGACTCAGAAAGCTAACAAATGTTTACAAGGTCATACTGCTGGTAAATGGCAAAGTTAAGATTAGAGTTTAGGCTTACTGGGCTCCAAATCCAGTGCTTTCTCCACTTCACCAAGGTATCAGGCAAGACCTCTGTGAGTTTCAGAGTGAATATAAGCTGTGTGTGTGTGTGTGTGTGTGTGTGTGTGTGTGTGTCTGATACTCTCTGTGTGATGCTAAGACAAAAAGTAAATGTATTAAATCTTGTCTGGACAAGAATCATGCACATTAAACTGTGTTGCTGTTTGCTTCTGACTGATTTACTTTACTGGATCACAAAAGGATTTCCTACCTTTCTAGAAAAGAGCAACTTTTTACTTCCAAAAAAGAAGTATTAGTAGTGTTGGGTTGTTTTCTTCCCACTCCAAAATCCTTCTTGACTTTCTGTTTTGTATAAAATGCGTTCATGTATTTGCATGTCTTTCTAAACTGTGAGCTCCTTGAAGGCAGAAGTCATGTAGTTTATGTGCCTAGAACAGGGCTGGCAGTTACTCATTAAATACATGTTGAATTAAATTATTATCATTATTAGTTTATTAATTATATTATTGTTTCTGTTGATTATTATATAATAGCTACCATTAATTACTGTCAGTGGTGTGCCAGACTCTTTCCAAACATTGTCTCTAATTTTCATAATCCTTTAAGGAAGAGCTGTTATCATTTTACCCATGAGAGAATAAGGTTCAATTAAGTTAAGTAACTTTCCCAAGGTTGTATAGCTTATAAAAGACACCTTAAGTGAAATATGGGTATACTTTTTAAAAAAAGTTAGACACTGATGGTCACCATCTTCTCAGTCCTAGGACTGAGCAGAGACCTGCATTGCACCACCCAGTTCCACCCTGCCTCCACCTTGTGACCCAGAGGCTATCCTCTCATTGGACTCGGAGAGACAATCACCCCTCCCCTACTCTGGAACAGGCACAGACATGTCAAATCTGAGTGGGAGACTTGATAGCAGCAGCAGCAGCGAGTAGAATTTTCTGTTTGTGTATGGGTATTTTTGAGGGAGAGTACACCAACAGAGAGGTCTTTGTTTGTTTATATGATTGTCTGTATGTTTTTGTCTTTTCTGTTTTTTCCGTCTTTGTTTCTCTGTTTATTCATTAATTCGTAGCCTGTCTGTTTTCCCTCTTCTCTTTCTCTACCTTTCTTTCGTCTTCCTCCTTTCTTTTTTCATTCTTTTCCCTTTTCTTATCTCATTTTGCTTACAGGGGGCAAACAGACAACCCCACAGCATGAACAGATTGTAAGGTAGTGGGAAGTAGGTTCCAGAGGGCCCACACACCTGTCAGTGGATACTAGGATCTGCAGATAGTTTCTGAATTACAGTTCCCCCCTTAATTAAATTTCAAAACTGCGAAAAGTATAGGCCCCCACACCGAGTTCAGCTTCAGAATTGAACAAAACCAGAGATTCTACATAAGGAAGAATAGAAGATTGAGCAAACAGAATAAAAGCTATCCCCCCATCACTGAACAACAGAATTAAAGAAGAGGTAAAAAAAAAAAAAGGTGGGGAGGGGACAAGGGAAACCTACATAAATGAAGAAAAACCAAAGGAAGAATATGAGTCTCACACAGACTCCTGGGAGGTCAACCACTGAGAATACAGACTTTGGAATTCAAACAGTGAAGAGCCCCAAGAATGAATGGTCTCAAACCACAAACTCAGATATTAAGATTTAATAGAGAGAATAAACAGAAATGAGAGACAAGAGGAAAGAATGAAGGAGTTGATAACTAAGATAACAGCAATAAAGAATACAGTGAATGAAATAAATAACAAACTGATAAGCATGGAAAGCAGAATTAACCAAGCAGAAGAAAGACTCAGAGCTTGAGGACCAAAATATGGAATGATCCCAAACTGTTAGAAACATAGAAAAGAGTCTTAAAAAGACACAGTAAAACCTCCAAGAGATGAGTGATTATTTCAAGAGGCCTAATCTAAGATTTATTGGAATCCCTCAGACAGAGAATCAGAGGCTACCCTGGAACAAACATTCTATGAAGTTATCCAAAAAAATCTTCCCTCATCTCATCAGTGCTGTGACCATTCAAGCACAAGAGACTCAGAGAACCCCTGCAAGACAACAAATGAAAAGACCAACTCCTAAGACACATAGTAATTCACCTACATCAAAGTAGGTATCAAAGAAAAAAATCCTAAAGGCAGCAAAAGAGAAAGGTCACCTACTGGGGAAGACCAGTTAGAATAGCAGCAGACTTATCTACAGAAACACTTCAGGCTAGGAGAGCTTGGAACCCAATCTTCAAAGTTCTCAAAGATAAACAGTTTCAACCAAGAATTACCCACCCAGCTAAACTAAGTTTCATCAGTGATGGAGAATTAAAATCCTTCCCAGACATTCAATCCCTAAGAGTTTATGCTGCCTCCAGACTAGCTCTACAAGAAGCATTTAAGAAAGTACTAAACGCAGAAGAAAGGAAAAAAAAGAATGACAATGCCCTTACCAAGAATTCGGGAAAAAGATTGAAAACACACATGAATCAACCCAAAAATCAAAAGAAACATAACAAACGAAAAAACAGCAGTAACAACAATAAACTCTTTAAGAACCTCATGACAAGGATAAACTCTTGCATCTCAATAATTAGCCTGAATGTGACTAAATGCACCACTGAAAATTCAGCATAGAATGACAAATTGGATAAAATATCATGAGGCAACAATATATAGTCTCCAAGAGACTCATCTCACCAGAAAGGACACTCAAAGAGGATGGGAAACACAATTTCAGGCAAACAGAACACAAAAGAAAGCAGGTGTTGCGATCTTAATATCAGACAAAATACCCTTTAAGATATCAAAAATTTAAAAAGATACAGAAGGTCACTATATAATGATAAAAGGTTCAATCCGTCAACAAGCAATATTGACACTAAACATATATACACCCAACGTAGGAGCACCAGTGTTCATAAAGCAACTTCTGGCCAGGCTCAGTGGCTCAGCCTGTAATCCTGCGCTTTGGGAGGCCGAGGTGAGTGGATTGCCTGAGACCTACTTGGACAACTTGGCGAGACCTCATCTCTACAGTAAATCAAAAAATTAGCCAGGCGTGGTAGCGCACACCTGTAGTTCCAGCAACTTGGAAGGCTGAGTGGAAGGATCACCGGAGTCCAGCAGGTCGAGGCTGTGATGGCTAGGAGCATGCCACTGCACCCAGACTGGGCAACAGAGTGAGACTTCAACTCAAAAAATAAAAATAAAAAAATAAAATGAAAATAAAGCAGGCCGGGCTCGGTGGCTCAGCCTATAATCCCAGCACTTTGGGAGGCCGAGGTGAGTGAATTGCCTGAGACTGTGGGTTCGAGACCACCTGGGCAACTTGGTGAGACCTCATCTCTACAATAAATCAAAAATTAGCTGGGCGTGGTAGTGCGCACCTGTAGTTCCAGCTACTTGGAAGGCTGAGGCGGAAGGATCGCCGGAGCCCAGCAGATCAAGATTGCAGTGGCCGGGAGCTGCCACTGCACTCCAATCTGGGTGAAAGAGCGAGACTCCAACTCAAAAAAAAATAAAAAAAAAAAAAATAAAGCAGCTTCTAGGTAAACTAAACGAAGATACTGACTCTAACACTGTCATAGCTGGGGATTTAAGCACCCTACTAACAACCCTAGCCAGATCATCAAGACAAAAAGTCAACATGGCGATCTGGAGCCTCAATATGATGCTTGACCACTTGGACTTAATTGATACCTACAGAATACTCCACCCAACAACCATGGAATATACATTCTACTCATCACCACATGGAACTTACTCTAAGATCAACCACATCCTCGGCCATAAATCAAGCATAAATAAATTCCATAAGATTGAAATACTGCCATGCACCTTCTCAGACCACAGTGGAATAAAAATAAATATCAACATTCACAAAGTTCCCCCAAAACCCACAAAGACATGGACACTAAACAACATGATGCTAAAGAACTCCTGGGTCAACATGGAAATCAAAACAGAGATTAAAAGATACCTGGAAACAAATGAAAATGAGGAAACATCTTACCAAAATCTCTGGGATGCCATGAAAGCAGTCCTAAGAGAGGAATTCATATCTCTATGATCACACATGAAGAAAATGAAAAGATCACAAGTTAGCAGCCCAAACAAATCACCTAAGGAAACTGGAAAAGCAAGACCACCAAAACCCTAACTTCAGCAGAAGAATCCAGATCACCAAATTAAAAGCCCAATCGTAACACAGAAGACAAAAATATATAATACAAAAAAATCAATGAAACCAAAAGCTGGATAAGGATAAATGGGAAAGGATAAACAAGATTGTTGAACCCCTAGCTAGACTGACCAAGAAAAAGAGAGAAAAGGCCCAAATAAATGCAGTCAGAAATACAAAAGATGAAGTCACAGCTGACCCTGAAGAAATACAAAAGATCAGAGATTACCATGTATACCTGTGTGGAAACAAACTCGAAAACCTAAATGAAATGGAGGATTTTCTTACATCGCACAGTCTCCCCAGGTTGAAACAAGAAGAAATCGAGACCCTAAATTGACCAATAACATCCCAGGAAATTGACTGTGTCATGAGAAAACTACGTACCAAAAAAAAAAAAAAAATCCCTGGACCAGATGGCCTTCATGCAGAATTCTACAAAACATACAAGGAGTAGCTGATACCAATTCTATTGAAAGTATTCCAGGCAATCAAGAAACATGAAACTCTCCCCAAATCATTTTATGAAGCTAATGTCACATTGATACCTAACCTGGGTAAAGATCCAACAAAGAAAGTGAACTGTAGACCAATATCCTTGATGAACATAAATGCTAAAATTCTCAACAAAATTCTAGCAGACCAGATCCCGTATAACACATCTCAAAAATCATGACCAAGTAGGCTTTGTCCCCAGGATGCAGGACTGGTTCAACATCTGCAAGACCATAAATGCAATTAAATACACAATAGATATAAAGACAAAAACCACATGATTATATATCATTAGACATGGAAACAGCTTTTGATAAAATCCAGCACCCCTTCTTGATAAAAATCCTGGAACATCTAGGCATAGGTGGAATATAGCTCAAAAAAGTAAGAACCATCTACGAGAAATCCACAGCCAACATAATGCTAAACAGACAGAAATTGGAATCATTTCCCCTGAAAACTGGAACAAGACAAGGATGCTCACTCTCACACCTCCTGTTCAGCATAGTTTTGGACGTCCTAACAATCAGACAAGAGAAGGAAATCAGGGGTATCCAAGTAGGAAAAGAGGAAGTTAAGTTATCCCTCTTTGCAAATGACATAATTCTATGCTTTGAAAACCCAAGAGAATCTGTCAAAAACCTCCTTGCACTGACAAAGGACTTTGGCAGAGTCTTAGAGTATAAAGTCAGTGTGTAAAAGTCAGTTGCATTCCCATAAACCAACAATAAACAAACAGAAACCCAAGTAAAAAGCACAATCCCATTCACAATAGCTACCAAAAAAAAAAAAAGAAAGAAAAGAAGTACCTTGGCATCTTCCTAACCAGAAAAGTTAAAGACCTTTACAACAGACACTACAAACACTGTTCAAAGAAGTCAAAGATGACACAAACAAATGGAAAAATATTCCATGTTCATAGATTGGAAGAATCAACATTGTTAAGATGTCCATCCTACCCAAGGCAATCTACAGATTTAACTCAACACCCATTAAATTACCAGCAGGATTCTTCTCAGACCTGGAAACGATAATACAGAAATTCATCAGTAAACATAAATGACTATGAAAAGCCAAAACAATCCTCAGCAAAAAAAGAAAAAGAAAAAGAAAGAAAACAAAGTGGGAGGCATCATGCTCCCAGACTTTAAGCTTTATTATAAAACGACAACAATCAAAACAGCCTGGTATTGGTACAAGAACAGGCATATAGACCAGTGGAACAGGATAGAGATTCCAGAAGCAAAATCTCAATTTCTCAACGAACTCATCTTTGACAAAGCCTCCACCAGCAACCACTTGGGAGAGGAGAACCTATTCAGCAAATGGTTTAGGGAAAACTGGCTGACCACATACAGAAGATGAAAACAAGACCCATGCCTGTCACCATATACAAAAATCAACTCTAAATGGATCAAAGACCTAAATGTAAAACCTCAAACTATAAGAACCTTAGAAAATGCAGGAGACATCCTTATGGAAATTGGAACTGGCAGCCAATTCCTGATCAGAACCCTAAGTGCCCATGACATGAGAGATAAGATAGCTAAGTGGGACCTCATCAAACTGACAAGCTTCTGCAAAGCCAAAGAAACCATTGAGAGAGCAGGGAAACAGCCCACAGACTGGGAAAAAATATTTGCCAACTGTGTATCTGACAAAAGCCTAACATCTAGAATCTACAAGGAACTCAAACGTGCTGAAAAGAAAAAACAAACAGCCCCATTACAAAGTGGGCAAAAAATATGAATAGACTTCTCAAAAGAAGACATAGAAGCAGCCAACAGACACATGAAAAAAATGGTCAACCTCACTAGTCATCGAAGAAATGCAAATTAAAACTATACTTAGATACCATCTAACTCCAGTCAGGATGGCCATCATTAATAACTCAAAAAACAACAGATGCTAGAGAGGATGTGGTGAAAAGGGAACACTTCTACGCTGTTGGTGGAAGTGTAAACTAGTACAGCCTCTGTGGAAAACTGTGGCGATTCCTAAAAGATCTAAAAATTGACCTCCCGTGCAACCTGGCAATCCCCCTACTGCAAATATACCCAGAGGAACTCAAATTACTCTATGAAAAAGATACCTACACATGCATATTTATTACAGCATTATCTACAATAGCAAAAACATGGAACCAACCATGCTGCCCATCAAAAGAGGACTGGCTAAAAAAAACAAAACATGTTACATATACATGATGGAATATTACGTAGCCATAAAAAAGAACAAAATTATGAACTTCGTAGCAACTTGGATGGACTTAGAATCTATAATACTGAGTGATCTATCCCAGAAACAAAGAACCGAGTATCACATGTTCTCACTCATAAGTGGACCTTGAACAACTATCATAATACTGTAAGAAAGGGATTGGCAGTAGTGGAAAACTGCCAGGGGAGGTGGGGGGACACACCTCACCAACAAGGGTACCTGCGTAATGGACATTTGTATCCCTAACCCTAACATATTTAAAATTAAAAAATTTTTAAAACAGTTTCTCATGCTAAAATATATATACATAGAATTTAACATTTTGCTGTTTTTAGTTGTACAATTCAGTGGCATTAGGTAAATTTGCAATGTTGTGTAACCATCCCCACTATTTCCCAAACTTTTTCATCATTGTAAGCAGAAATTCTGTATTCATTAAACAATAACTCCTGTTTCCCCCTCTCTCTAGCCCCCTGTTTCTAGATATTTGACATAAAAAGAATCATATATTTGTTTATCTGTTCATCTGTCTTTTTTTATTTTTTATTTTTATTTTTTTGAGGTGGAGTCTCACTCTGTCACCCAGACTGGAGTGCAGTGGCTGCTCCCGGCTACTGCAGCCTCAACCTGCTGGGCTCCGGCGATCCTTCCGCCTCAGCCTTCCGAGTAGCCGGA
>NW_007061863.1:451542-459938 GCF_000164805.1 Carlito syrichta | reverse complement strand
GTCTCGCCAAGTTGCCCAGGCGGGTCTCGAACCTGCGGGCTCAGGCAATCCACTCACCTCAGCCTCCTAAAGCGCAGGATTACAGGCTGAGCCACCAAGCCCGGTTTCATCTGTCTTTTTAAATGCCTTGAAATCTACTTCAGCCGATAGAGGTTGGAACCACAGCTTTCAGCCTCTGTGCTGGCCTCTGTGATCAAAACTGGCAACCAAAACACATAACCCTGATATTTGGAGGACGAGGTCCTTATTGCCTACCGTAGCTCCAACAGGCTACACTGGGAGCTGGTAGCTGTTGGACAAAAAGCTGAAATTCTCTGAAACCCACTAGCCTCTTCATCAGGCTCTCTTTTGAATGCTACAGGTGTTCTGACTAGACTCCAGAATTCCAAAATAGTTACCTCAGATAGTTTCTGCTGGTGAGTGACTGATTCCTGGTGCTTCCTACTCTTTGTTCACAACATCATTCCTAATGTAGTTGCTATTTTCAGATAATCATATTAGATGACATCAGATGAATATATTTCCCTCTAAAGACAGCAATAACATCTTATTTATAAGAATAAAACAAACAACAAACATGTCATGTAAAAAGAGGTGTGTTACCAGTGCATAAAAGAAAGTGTCAGGTAAATATGTATTTTTGGGTGGAGGGTAAGGTCTTGCTGTTGCAAATGAAGAATAGGACCAGGTGTGGTGTCTCATGCCTACAATCCCAGTACTTTGGGATGCCAAGGCAGAAGGATTACCTGAGCCCAGGAGTTCAAGACCAGCTTGGGCAACATGGCGAGACCTTGTCTTTATAATAAATTTTTTACAAATTAGCCAGGCGTGGTGGTGCACTCCTGTCATTCCAGATACGTGGAAGGCTGGGGTGGAAAGATTGCCTGAGCATTGGGTCAAGGCTGTGGTAGCCATGATTGTGCCCACTGTACTCTAACCTGGGTGACAGAGTGAGTCTCTGATTCAAAAACAAATAAATAGAGAAAGGAAGGGGAGGAAGGAAGGAAGGGGGAAAAAAAAGGAAAGGAAAGAAAAGCCATCATCTTGCATGATGGTGGGAGACATACTTTCCATGTATTCATTCACAATGTCAGATTCTTACAATTAGATGAAATCATAGCAATATATTCAGTTATTGGTATATTTCTATAAAATGATGAAAAATTGTCTTCCTATAGCTCACTTTGTTATCTGTGTTTTATCATAGTGGGGAAAAAGATATTTACTCACTACCATGCTGAGAGCTTTGAATTAAGATTTAGGTGCCTGCTTATGCCTATATATTAAGGTTCTTCTAACCTGCCTTGCCACCATCCAGGGTGCTAGTGGTTACATCTTTTCTCTGGAAAGTCATTCTTTGATAGTAGCAAGTTTGCTGAACAGAGCTCTGGGGAGCACCAGGTTCCAGCCCTAATTCAGATAATAGTAGTTCTATGGTGACTGCTTATTGAGCACCCAAGTTGTACAAGGTGTGAGCTGAATACCTTGCATATTTCATCTCACTGAATCCTTGTAATATCCCTGGAAGATAGATATTATTGAGTTTTATAAGTGAAAAAGCTGATGCAGGAAGGTTAAATGACATTCCTAAGATCATAGAGAATTTCCTTCTGGTTTGCCTGGCTCCAAAGGGCCTACTCTTTTCTCTGTCCCATGCTGGAAGGAGGAAAGGCCTAGAATAAAAAAGTTACTTTATTTTGGCTCAGTTTCATCATTCAGAAAATGAGATTGCTCCTCTAGATGCTTAGGAGCTATTAAGGAGGAGTTGGCCAAATAAATGCTTCCTTCCCCTCCAGTAGAGATTTGCTCATGCCTATTTTGTAAATTAGGCTTCCAGGTGAGATTTTGTTTGATGAAAGGATTCTGCTGCCACAGGAGGAACCTAAATGAACTGGACTGGATGAACTCTGACTTTCCACAGTTGTATACTCTGCTCTTCAAATTGGTTTTGTGAAGATATATATACACAATGTGTGTCCTTTATTTTATGGTCCCTCCGTAAACTTCCTATCTTAACTAGTGCAGGTCTATAGGAAATAGAAAGACATAAATGTGTAAGGAGACAATTGCAGTGCACTGAGACAAATGCTATCTCAGAGGGCTGTGTTACTATATTTCAAAAGACTGACATAATAAATACATGTATAAATCGTTATGTAATCATGTGTATGGGGGAAGGCCATAACACTGTCAGAAGTTGGTGTCTGGAAAGAACTAGATCTAGGAACTAGATCTTGAAGCATGAGGAGTAGATTCTAAGTTCTGGGTTGGATTCTGCCACTAATGACCAGGAGATACTGGACAAGTCCTACCCATTTCTCTTGCCTTCACTTTCCCATGAGTTGTTTAGCAATTTCCCTTCCAGATCTAACATTCTAGCCAGTAATCTTTAAATTTTTGTTAGATCTCTTTTACTGTAAATCATTTGACTGACTCCTTCCTTAATCAATTTCTTTTTCCCTTCTTTCTTTCCTTCCATAGAGTCTTGCTCTGTCATCCAGGCTGGAGTGCAGTGGCATGATCATAACTCATTGCAGCCTCCGACTCTTGGATTCAGGTCATCCTCTTGCCTCAGTCTCCCAAGTAGCTAGGATTGTAGGTTCACACCACTATACCTGGCTAATTTTTTGGGAAGGAGGAGGGTGTCTCAAATTCCTGTCCTCAAGTGGTCCTCCCGCTTTGACCCAAAGTGCTGGAATTATAGGTATGAGCCACCGTGCCTGGCCCTCTTTGCCTCTTTTTGCACTGCAATTTTCTGTGCCCCTTCATGGAATCCCTGGTGCTGATGAAGGGTTCAGAAACAAATCAAATGAGATGAGCTCAGTGCCCTCACTCAGGGCCCTCTCCTACAAAGATGGGAGCTTCTGTCAGGCCAGGGTTTCTTTCCCTAAATCTCTTGATGTTTTTGGACAAGATCAGTAGGAAACCATGAAAGACTGATCACAAGTATCCTGTGAAAAGTCAGGGATAGGCCGGGCTCGGTGGCTCAGCCTGTAATCCCAGCATTTTGGGAGGCCGAGGTGAGTGGATTGCCTGAGCCCGCGGGTTCGAGACCCGCCTGGGCAACTTGACGAGACCTCATCTCTACAACAAATCAAAAATTAGCCAGGTGTGGTAGCGTGCACCTGTAGTTCCAGCTACTTAGAAGGCTGAGGCGGAAAGATTGCCGGAGCCCAGCAGGTCAAGGCTGCAGTGGCCGGGAGCAGCCATTGCACTCCAGTCTGGGTGACAGAGTGTGACTCCAACTCAAAAAAAAAAAAGAAAGAAAAGTCAGGGATAGCCATAGCTACTACTGGTGAATGAGTTCCCTTATCATTCTAATTAAGTTCATGCAATTTAATTTAGTTTTTTATTAGTTACTTATGGTTCTTAGTCAATGGTAATATAATTTTTGTGGCCTGAATACAGCTGAAAATCAGTGGGATGTTGACAGTGGATTTGTAGAGCTTTTCACTGTGCTGCATAGATTCTCACTGGAATGATTTCTGTTGCTGAGTGTCTTGGGAAGAGCCAACACTTGAAGTCAGAAGACCCAGGTCTGACTCCTGGCTCTGCCTCTAAACACTTAAACAAGTCACTTTACTTCTAAGGATCTTGGCTTCCTCCTTTATAAAGGTAAGAATAATAATACCTACCCTATCACTTGTTTGTGAGACTTTAAGGAGATAATTGATGTATAAGAGCTTTTTAAATGAGACAGATCTAGTCATGGGTAGAGTTGGGTTAATAATTGGACATACTGTTCTTATCCTAAGGGTTAGCTGCCAGGAGGTTGTTGAGATTAGTAGTAACTTGACTAGCCTGAGATGTTTTTTCTGTGTTGAAAACTCCTTGGCCTTTGGGGGCAGAACTGGTCTACTTCCCAGAGTTTCACTTTCCGTAAAATTGCAGGGCTTCTAGAAAGGAACTGGAGAATTTCAGAACCTGGACAAAAAGGATATCTTGGAGACTTGCCCCTCCCCTTTTGCCCTAAACACAACAGAGTAAGTTTGTTTCTCCAGTAAATGGGTTAATAATAACAGCTATCTATTATTAACAGTAAAGGTTGCTCTATGTTGAGCATCCACTATGGACCATACACAGTTTTGGAAATGTCTACCAAAGTGTACCTGACATCAAAGGAGAATGAATTAATCACTAGATTGATGGGGGGAATGAATAACCCACAGCAGCTACTCCAAGGTTAAAATTTATTTGAAGTCTATGTATTATCTTCAAAATTCATAAGAATTTTTCTTTAGGACACTATTATATAATCATACTTATTTTCCATAAGATAAATACTTTAAATTATTTACCATCTGGTAAAATTAACACCCCAGAAGGTACACCGTATTTATTCAGTGCTTTCATGTACCCATCGGCATATTATTAAGTAACCACAGGGGTTTCTGCATCCAGCTTGAAAACTATGTCATCATTTTTTACTTAATCTTTTTTTTTTCCAAAAAAACTCCATACCACTTTATTCCGACCTTTATCCAACAACATGAAGAGTGTTAAGAATGTATAGTTTTGAACTTTAGACACTGACCTCCAATCCTCTTAGGCAGATGGGAAGCGAGGGTCAGGATAGGCTTTCAAAGTTTCTCCCACCCTTAAAGAAAAGGGAATCCCCAGGCAGGATCAGTATCAGAACACCAGGACCTTTCAGAAAGTAGATCCCCTGTTACTAGCACTGGCCCAAGTCCCCCCCACTCCATACCCTAAACTCTCCTCTTAAACAAAGAAGAAACATTTAGCGTTATTGAATCTTGTGCCGGAAGATGGTGCATGACACATGTGTTAGGCAGCTAACTAAACAAGGAGAGCTAGGGTCTGCCCTCCGCTTTTTGTCAGGAAGGATGGGGCACAGCCCAGCTTCTTCCCCTTTACTTTCCTCTTCCTCAGAAACATCATTACTTATTATAACTTGGGTTGATAGGATAACTTGAGGTTGGCCACAGGGACTGTGATCTCTTGGTGGTGGTCATAGTTCCATGTTACAGCTTCCACATTACACTCGTGCTTAGCTCCTCAGTGAAGCAGAGCATGGTCAATACCAGCTCATGCTTCCTTCCTCTACCTTGAAGGTAAAGGAGCGAGTGTGACCAGAGAACTCACAGCCAAAGAAAAAAACTGTTTATAGTGACCAGGGCCAGGACCCCCAGATCTCCAACACCCCTGGCCTGGGCTTGGTTCACCTGACTTAATAACACTAAGGCTGCAACAGTGTTGGTGGCCATACTGCAGGGGCTATTTTACTTAATCTATATTATCCAGATTTTAATGAATGTAGAGACAAGCCAAGAAAAATGAAAAAACTTATTTCTGTTACAGAGCCAGGAAGTAGAGAAGCCAGAATCAAGCCTCAGTTTGGATATTCCATGCTCTTAACCACTGCATTAGATGTAGTCCCCTATATTACAGTCATACCCATAGGTTGCTTAATGATGGGAATGTGTTTCGAGAAATACAATGGTTAGGTGATTTTGTTGTTGTGTGAACATTATAGAGTGTAATTATGCAACCTAGATGGTATAGCCTCCTGCACACCTAGGCTGTATGGTAGCCCAGTGGTCCCCAACCCTTCTGGCATCAGGGACCAGTTTTGTGGAAGATAATTTTTCCACAGATGGGGTGGGGAATAGGAACCATCAGGCATTAGATTCTCATAAGGAGTTCACAGTAAGGTTTGTGCTCCTATGAAATCTAATGCCACTGCTGCTGATTTGACAGGAGGCAGAGCTCCGCTCACCTGCCTCTTACCTCCTGCTGTGCAGCATGGTTCCCAACACGCCACTGACCTGTACCCTGGTATAGCCTATTACTCCTACGCTACAAACCTGTACAGCATGCTAATGTACTGAATACCCTTCACAACTGTAACACAATAGTATGAGGGGGGACCCAAAATAACCCGGAACTGTTTTTTGGAAAGTGGGCCCCTTGTAGTACAGGCTTCCCCAGCTAGATAAGGATTCTAAAAACCCATTGGCATCAGTGTACTAGCTAGTGCTGTTGTGAAAAGCTGCTTTTGGCTTCAATTATTATTTCTTTTTTTGGAGATTCTTTCAACATGTTTGCCCATCTCATGATGGGTGGTTTATGAGAGCACCTGCCCATACCCGTGCTGAGTGTTCAGCAGTTTGTTTGTTTTTTTACCAAAAATGTCACAACCCCAGTTCCCCACCCTCCCTATTCATCTGATCTCACCCTGAGTGACTTTTTTTTTGTTGCACTGGATGAAAACAGTCCTCAAAGGGAAACGTTTTGCTGATATGGAAGGGATGAAACAAAAAACGACAGAAACACTCAAAGGCATCAAAATTGACAAATTCAAAAACTGTCGAACAGTGGGAAAAGCATCTTGATAGGTGTATTGCATCAAATGGAGAGTACTTTGAACTAAAGTTTAAACGTGTAAGAATAAATACAAAATTTTTCATAAATAAATTCTGGAGTTTCTTTTGGTCCCCTTTGTATAATTGCTGGGCCTAGAAATTTATTAGAAATGAAAGTTCAGCCGGGCATGGTGGCTCATACCTGTAATCCTAATCCCAGCTCTTTGGGAGGCAGAAATGGGAAGATTGCCTGAGTCCAGTGGTTCGAGACCAGCCTGGGCAACTTGACGAGATCTCATCTCTACAATAGAAAATAAAAACAATTAGCTGGGCATGGTGGTATGTGCCTGTGGTTCCAGCTACTTGGAAGGCTGAGGCAGACGGATCACCTGAGCCTAGCAGGTTGAGGCTGCAGTGGCCTTGAATGTGCCACTATACTCCAACATGGGTGACAGAGTGAGACTCCTACTCAAAAAAACAAAAAAAGAAAGAAAGAAAAGAAATTCAAATTCTTGGGCCCCACCCCAGACTTAACTAAATCAGAAACTTTGGGGGTAGTTCCCAACAAATTTGTGTTTTCGCAAGATCTCTAGATGATTCTGAGATCTGCCATTTAGTTCAATAGTCTTCCTTTTCTTTCCTGGTTTCATGAGCTTGTCTAGGAATTTTGCCATCATGAATTTCATAATTTCTTTGAGTTCAAAGCTGCTTTAGACAGTTACTTAAAGGAAAAGAGAGAGAGAAAAATGGGGCAAGAACAGAGTTGTAAGAGGCATAAACAATTAAAAATTGAAGACCAGGCATGGTGCTAATATTTGTAATCCTAGCCCTTTGGAAGGCCAAAGTGGAAAGATCACATAAAGTCAGGAGTTCAAGACTAGCCTGGGCAACATAGCAATACCCTGTTCCTACAAAAAAGTTTTTTTAAATAGCCCACATCAGCAAGGCACAGTGGCTCATACCTGTAATCCCAGGACTTTGGGAGACCAAGGCAGGAAGATTTCTTGAGCCCAGGAGTTCAAGATCAATCTGAACAACATAGTGAGACCTTGTCTCCACACACACACAAAAAAATAAATCAAAACTGCATTAGAAACAGAGGCCATGGGTCAGCTGTCACACATGTGTCAGCTATGACAAGAAGGGTGGCTGGCCCCTTCTCAGACAGATTGGGAGATTTGTGAACAGGCATTCCTAAACCCTGAACATGAGGATGGAAACTACAGTTTCCAGCAGGTTAGCCAACAATTCTGTCTTCTTCCTTGCACATCTTAGTAAAATGAAATAATTGGCCCCAAAAATTGACTTTAAAAGGTCTCATGTTGGGTAAGGTCAAAAGTGTCATTACTTGAAAATTGCTCAGCTGGTGGGGAAGGTACTTGAATTTAAGTGTCTAAATCAGATTTTTGCTATTACTGCTCTCAGCAGGGGAAGAGGCAGAAAAATCAATAGTCCTTGGTCTTGTTTAAGCTACAAAACCATACTTCTTGTTACCTCCAAAGGTCTCTGTCTATTAAGGAGAAGCTTTAGCCTCTCCTGTCATCACAAGTGCTGTTACAGTTTATAAGTTTATGCTGAGTTCATTGAATTCTCTCTTATGCCTGTATGGCAGGAGGCCCCTGGAATCTTTGTGGTACCATAAGATAGGTAGGGGTGGGCAGAGAGCCAAGACCTGATTCCAGACCCTCCTTCCTTAGGGTGACTCTTGAGCTGGGAGAACTGATTTGAAATATAGGCAAGAGGGCTGGGCACAGTGTCCAAAGGGGGAAATGTTCCTGAGTGGCTCTGTTGTAATTTAGATTACTGACAATCTTGAGTTTCCAGAGGAGCTTGTAGCCTTGAGGAGGTAAACTGGGGGTTGAAATTATAATTATTTTCATCATTTGAGGGGCATCCATTCCCCTAATA
The DNA here is from genome assembly GCF_000164805.1 of Carlito syrichta. NCBI lineage: Eukaryota > Metazoa > Chordata > Mammalia > Primates > Tarsiidae > Carlito > Carlito syrichta. Next base: position 451,707 of record NW_007061863.1, on the reverse strand, counting down.
AGTTTAGTGCCAGATTATTCTTATGCAGCCTAGTAGTTAAGAATTACTTTGGCTGGGTGTGGTGGCTCACACCGATAAACTCAACACTTTGAGAGGCCAAAGCAGGAGGATCACTTGAAGCCAGGCATTCAAGACCAGCCTGGGAACATAGTGAGAACCTGCCCC
>NW_007061863.1:447303-451522 GCF_000164805.1 Carlito syrichta | reverse complement strand
TCTCCTCCTCCTCCTCTTCCTCCTCCTTCTCTCTCTCTCTCTCTCTATATATATATGTATGTATATGTATATATTATACACACACACACACCATATATATATATAGTTTTGTTTTGTTTTGAGTTGGAGTCTCACTCCATCGCCCAGGCTGGAGTGCAGTTGCACACTCACCATCACCCCAGCATCGACCTGCTGGGCTCCAGTGATCCTTCCGCCTCAGTCTGTAGCCAGAACCACAGATGTTCACTACCACGCCTGGCTAATTTTTTTTTTATTGTAGAGACAAGGTCTCGCCAAATTGCCTGGACTAGTCTTGAACCCGTGGGCTCAGGCAATCTACTCACCTCAGCTTCCCAAAGTTCTGGGATTACAGGCTGAGCCACCGAGACCGGCCCTTTGTTTTGTTATAAAGAAGAACTGCCTACATTTGCCAGACACAGTGGCTTGCATCAGTAATCTCAGTGACTAGAGAGGCTAAGGCAGAAGAATGATTTGGGCCCAGAAGTTTGAGGCTACAGTGAGCTAGGATTGTGCCACTGTTCCCTAGCCTAGATGACAGATCCTCTCTCTCTCTCTCTCTCTCTCTCTCTCTTTCTCTCTCTCTCTCTCTCAATTTTCTTTTTTGAGTTGGAGTCTCACTCTGTCACCCAGGCTGGAGTGTAGTGGCATGCTCACGATCACCGCAGCCGCAACCTACTGGACCTCAGGCGATCCTTCAGCTTCAACCTTCCAAGTAGCTGGAACCACAGGCATGCTCTACTCCACCTGGCTAATTTATTTGATTTGTTGTAGAGACAAAGTCTCACTATGATGTCCAGGCTGGTCTTGAACCCGTAGGCTCAGGCAGTTCTCCTGCCTCTGCCTCCCAGAGTGTTGGGATTACAGGTGTGAGCTTGTGCGCCTGGCTGTACCCTATCTCTTTAAAAAAAAAAATTAACTGCCTACATTTTAGTCTCAGCTCTATCATTTGATCACTGTGCATCAGTTATATAAATGTCTGAAGAAGCTACTGGAACTGATTAACAGTACCTTAACAGTAGCTTAGATAAAAAGACAAAGCTACCAGGAGCATCTATGTCCCATCTCCTTCCTAGATACCTAAGAGCTTAAGGAATCAGTATCAGGATGTATATTTTTCTCACATAAAAAGAGATCAGTGGCACGTGGCCTTGATTATGAGGTCAGTGATTTCAAGACCAATAGCCCCATGACTGTTTTTGGCCTTTTTTCTCGATCTAAGATGGCTGCTATAGCTCTAGCATCATGATTGTGATAGAGGTAGGAAAAAAAGGAGTGTAGGGGATTAGTAATGTCTATCTTTTTCCTAGAAAAGCAAAGCCATTTCCCCGCAGAATTCAGTGTATACCTCATTGGTCAGAAGTGGGCCACATGACTGGGAAAGTATTTAGCTTTTCCAGCCTCAGTAGTGGAGACAGGCAAAGGCAAAAGGGTTTGGGAATGAGAGTTGGATTAGCCCATGATGTCTACCATTGACCCTGGCAAGTAAATTAACTTCTCTAATTGGCTTTCTCATCTATAAAATAAAGATAATAGTAGGACCTACCTCATGAAGGCATTACAAGGATTAGATGGGATTGATGTAAAGTGCTTAGCATAAATACTTGCCACATAATAAGTAATAGTAATTGTTTTGATTATTAGCATGATTATCATCTATCATCTCAACTCTGCAAAGTAATTATTACCCTTTTTACGTAAGTGGTAGAAGCTCAGTGAGTGGAAGTAACTTGCTTGAGTTCACAGTTTGAAATGATTAGAGCCTATGTCTGAATCTAAAGGTCATGCTTCTTTTTCTGTACTGGAAGCTGACTCAGCAGGGAAATGGTGTTAGCTGGTGGGTCTGTCTTGGCTAGATTCAGGGCATTAGCCACAGGCTTGGAAATTAGGGAGGAAGGGAGAATAAAAAGCACAGGTTTGGGTGGTAAGCACCTAAGAAGACATCCCCATCCGGTCCATATAAGGACAAAGGGAACCGCAACTCAGGGGGTCATCACTGATACTAGGTCCACCAAATTGGGAAATGAATATTTGAGAAAAGTGGAAATGAATTTGATAAAGACTGTTAAAAAAACAGTTATGGGAGTAGCCAGATGGGACTCCTAATCTAGTCTGAAGGGAGGAAGGTCAAGGAAGACTTTTTGGAGAAGGAAATGAAGTGAAGGGCAAGGGAAAGACTATCCAAGCAGTAAGGACGGCCTGAACAGTGACATGGATGTAAAACTGTCAAATGGAGTCTGTTAGAACAACTGGGTATTTGGTGTTGGTAAGTGCAAAATGCCAGGCCAGGTGGCAGGAGAAGAAATAGGACTTCTAAATGTATGGAAGCTGGACTTGGAGGGTCTTTATGCTGTGCTAAGAAGTTTGGAACTTTATCCTTGGTGACGGCAAGACATGATGAATAGATTAGTTGTTTGTTTGTTTGTTTGAGCTGAGGGTCTCACTCGGTTGCCAGACTGGAGTGCAGTGGCAAAATCATGGCTCACCACAGCCTCAAACTCCTGGGTTTAAGCAATACTCCTGTGTCAGAGCCTCCTGAGTAACTAGGACTATAGGCATGTACCACCTCCCCCAGCTAATTTTATTTTTGTAGAGGTGATGTCTCACTATATTGCCCAGGCTGGTCTCAAACTCCTAGTCTCAAGCAATCCTCACACATCAGCCCCCCGAAGTGTTGGGATTACAGGTGTGAACCACCACACCCAGTCAAATTAGATTTTTTGAAAGATCTCCCAGATACAGTGAGGAAGATGGGTTAGAAAGAGAGAGAAAAAATGGAGTTCAGAAGACCAGTTAGGAGGCTATTAAGATAGTTCAGTCAAGAGACCTTAATTGGAGTGGTTATTTGGGATACAAAGGAAAGGATATGTTTGAGACAATTTTAGAGAGAACAGTATCTGGCATACAGTAGACATTCAATATTTGTGGAATATGAATGAATAGGTTAGGACTTGATGTTGGATTTGGGGAGTGACTCATAACTAAGTTCTGGGGAATACTGAGGCTAATGTATATATGTGTCAGAGATCTTTCCTTTTAGATGTTTCTCAGGTCGTTTTCTCATAAGCCTTGAGTTATATCCCTTTTTTCTAGTATTTGGCATTTCTAAACATAATATATCTTGGTAATTGTGGGGCAAGATAATGCTATTCCCATTTTACAAATTTGGAAACTAAGGTGCAGAGATGTTAAATAACTTGCTTAGGATTATCCAGCAACTCAGTGTTAGGAAATGTTCTTTTCTCTACAGCCTGTTGCTTTGTATAAGACTCTTACACTTCCTATTGTAATTTCAACTGATGTTAAGCCGTAATAAAACAAGCAATAAAATTCAGATTAGATTGATCTAATTACTTAGCTGTTAAGATGAGGCCATGAATTTATTGTAATTCAATGTGCCCTCTAATTCAATCCAACAGAGCACACAGTATTATTTGCATCATACAAAGAAAATTCTACTGATGCCTCTCTAGTGTCAAAAGGAAAAAATAAAATAACTTGTAGAGTCAAACATTTCCCGTCCCTCATTCTCTTTTATCAGATCAGTTTAGTTTCAGTTTTAACTGTCACTTCATAACCTATATAGCAAATTACTTAACCTCAGTGTCTCAGTTTTCTCACTTGTAAAACCGCATGTGGGAGCTATTCATTTAATAGTAGCTGTTATGATTTTGCAGGAGACAAATATACAGAATTTGACAAGGACTATACGGATCTTACCCAGGTCACATAGTAACCCAATAGTAACTTTAAACAAACTAGCAAAAGTATGTTGAGATGGTGGGATATTTCTGGGGATATTTTATCTGAGACGTGTTGCACATTTCAGTTTGTTTGAAATCCCAGTCCTGGCCGGACACGGTGACTTACGCCTATAATCCCAGCACTTTGGGAGACTGAGGTGAGAGATTTGCCTGAGACCACAGGTTCGAGGCTAGCCTGTAACTTAGCAAGACTTCATCTTTACAATAAATCAAAAAATTAGCCTGGCATGGTGGTGCGTGCCTGTGGTTCCAGCTACTTGGAAGGCTGAGGCAGAAGGGTTACTTGAACCTAGCAGGTCAAGGCTGCGGTGGCTGTGAGTGCGCCACTGCACTCTAGTCTGGGTGACAGAATGAGACTCCAAATCAAAGAAAGAAAGAGAGGGAGGGAGGGAGGGAGGGAGGGAGAGAGAGAGAGAGAGAGAGAGAGAGAGAGAGAG
>NW_007061863.1:441426-447283 GCF_000164805.1 Carlito syrichta | reverse complement strand
GAGGGAGGGAGGGAGGGAGAGAGAGAAATCCCAGTCGTGGTGTGTATGTTGCACATATTTCTTCAGGACCTCTATTTCTTCAGGACCTCACCAGTGGGTTGACAAAGTCTTTAATAGCAATAGCTCTTTAAATTTGTAGGGCCCAATAAAAGTTTTTAGGACATTTTTATATACATCTAGAAAACTTGGGTATTTGGATTCTAGTCCTGGCTCTGTCTGAAGGATGAGTGGCAGTTATTTGGAACAGATGGAGTGTCTAACGATAGGAGATTAATTGAATCTACCTAAGTGTACAATAACATATCATTTTTTATTTCTCTTGTTGTTTTTTCTTATTTCTAGAACAAAATGTGCTCATTTTAGAAGAATCAGGCCTAGCTTGGTGGCTCAGCCTGTAATCCCAGCACTTTGGGAGGCCGAGGCAAGTGGATTGCCTGAGCCCACGGGTTTGAGACCAGCCGGGGCAACTTGGCAAGACCTCGTCTCTGCAATAAATAAAAAATTAGCCAGGCGTGGTAGCACATGCCTGTAGTTCTGGCAACTTGGAAGGCTGAGGTGGAAGGATTGCTGGAGCCCAGTAGGTTGATGCTGGGGTAACTGTGAGCGTGCCACTGTACTCTAGCCTGGGTGGCGGAGTGAGATTCCAGCTTAAAAAAAGAAAGAAAATCAGAAAATATTGACATACAAAAAGAACATAAAGAACACTTGTAGTCTGGGTGCAGTGGCTCACACCTATAATTCCAGTGATTTGGGGAAGGCAAGGTGGGAGGATCACTTGAGCCCAGGAGTTCAAGACCAGCGTAAACAACATAGCAAGACCTAGTCTCTACAAAAAATAAAAAAATTAACCAAGCATGGTGGCACATGCCTGTAGTCCCAGCTACTTGGGAGGCTAAGGCAGAAGGATCGCCTGAGCCCAGGAGATTAAGGATGCAGTGAGTTGTGATCAAGCCTCTAGCCTGATGACAGAATGAGACTCTGACTCAAAAAAAGAAGATAAAAGAAATAACAGACTGAAATGAATTAGAAATAAAAATGTAAAAATGTGGGGCTACTCTCGTTTACAAATCTTTATAGAAACAAAAATGTTTTAAAATGCACAAAGGGACCCGGCTCCGTGGCTCAGCCTATAATCCCAGGATTTTGGGAGACGGAGGTGAGTGGATTTTCTGAGCCGTGGACTTGAGACCATCCCAGACACCTTGGCAAGACCTTGTCTCTACAATAAATCAAAAATTTCCTGGGTAGGGTACTGTTTGCCTGTAGTTCCGACCACTTGGAAGACTGAGACGGAAGGATAGCCGGAGCCCAGTCGGTCGACATTGGGATGGTGGTGAGTGTGCCACTGCACTTCAGCCTGGGCAACAGAGTGAGACTCCAATGCAAAAAAAAAAAATACACAAACGATTTTAAACACACTCAATAGTATACAAAAAATTACCTGTATTCAGAGAATAGTGACTGGTTCATTGTTTCCACAAAAAAGTCATGCTAATCAGAAGCTTGATTTTGTCCAGCTTGTGCTTGACCGATCAATAAAAGGCCCAACCATCTAGAGCCATGTAAGGGTTGAAGGAAAGGCAAGAGATAAGGCACAAGATAAAGATCTGGAAGATCTTAATTAAATAGTCTTAAAATCCATGGACAAACACAACCGTTTCCAACAGGGAACTTGAATGAAAGGGGTATGGGTGAGGACTACCATTTATTGAAGAATCTACCACTCTATGCCAACTATTTATTCTAGGTACATTGCTTTTAATTTTCTAGCCTACGGGATAGGATATCCTTGTTTTCCTGAGGATCTGGTGAAGGGATTTGCTTATGAGTTTATGTCTAGTAAATGGTACAGCTGACTTTTTAATCCACATTTTCTTGCCTTTCGAGCCCCTGACTATGAAGAGGAGGAAATGCCTTTTCTTCACTCATAACAGGAATTTTTAGATGAGTTTCTACAAAACAAGTTCAGAACTGCCCTGCTTACCTTCCCAGTCAGCCAGCCCTCTTGGAGATACAGGAAAAGGAAAAAGGGACACTGGTACTGACAGAGTAAGCTCCAAAAAAATTATTATTACTATTATTACATATTTTTTAGAGACAGAATCTTGCTCAATTGCCCAGACTGGAGTGTAGTGGTGCAGTTATGGCTCATTTCAGTCTCGAGCTCCTAGGCTCAAGTGATCTTCCCACCTCAGCTTTCTGAATAGAGTAGTTAGAACTAGAGGCACATACCACTATGCCCAGCCAACTTTTTTTTTAATAGAGATAGGGATGTTGACTGTGTTACCCTACATTAATCTCTCACCCCTGACCTCAGGTAGTTCTCCTGCCTCAGTCTCCCAAGTTGCTGAGATTTCAGACATGAGCTGACCTCAAATAAGTAAATTACTGATTGTGTCTATCTTTTAAAATATCAAAATCCAGCCTCTGAAAGTTGATGTGATTAGCCCAAAATCACAAAGCTAATATGTAAGAGAGCTAGGATTTGAATTTAGGTCTGCCTATAAATAAAGCTCTTCTTGATGTCGTATAATACCATAAAGTCTGTCTCAGTTTGATAACCTACTCTCAATGTGCACAACAGTAGAAGACGGTATGTGACCTAAGTACAAGTAACACCCTACCAGCTATTCCCTAGCAGGCTACAGTGTCTCATGCCTGTAATCCCAGTGCTTTGGGAAGCTGAAGGGAGAGGATCTTTTGAGGCCAGGAGGTCAAGACTAACCTGGGCAACAAAAACTTTTAACAATTAACTGGCCTAGTAGTTTGCACCTGTGGTCCCAGCAACTTGGGAGGCTGAGGCTAGAGGATCACTTTAGCCCAGGAGTTCAACGTTACAGTGAATTCTGCACTCTAGCTGGGGCAACTGAGCAAAAGCCTGTCTCTTAAAAGAAAGAAAAAGAGCTGGGCTCGGTGGCTCAGCCTGTAATCCTGTGTCTTTGGGAGGCTGAGGTGAGTGGATTGCCTGAGCCCACGGGTTCGTGAGCCACCTGGGCAACATGGCGAGATTTCATCTCTACAATAAATCAAAAATTAGCCAGGCATGGTATCATGTGCCTGTAGTTCCAGCTGCTTGGAAGGCTGAGGGGGAAGGATCGCCGGAGCCCAGCAGGTCGAGGCTGCGGTGGCCAGGAGCGGCCACTGCACTCCAGTCTGGGTGACAGAGTGAGACTCCAACTCAAAAAAAAGAAAGAAAGAAAGAAAAAGAGGCTACGCAGCAAGTGAGACCTCCTCTCTACAAAAAGTTTAAAGAATTAGCTGGATGTGGTAACATGTGCCTGTAGTCCCAGCTACTCAGAAGGCTGAGGCATAAGGATCTCCTGATCCCAGGAGGTTGAGGCTGCGATGAGCTAAGATTGTGCCACTGCACTCCAGCCTGTGCAACAGAGTGAGACCCCGAACTCAAAAAAAAAAAAAGAAAAAGACATCTGTCACTAACTTGGAGTTGCAGAAACCTTTCCTATCCATAAGCCAGACAAGATTAAAATTCTTTTTGTCTTTCTTCCCTGTTTTCCCATGATACTTTTATATTTCTCTCTGTGACAGCCATTATCCCAGGCTGCAGGGCTGGTTATGTGCTTGCTTTTCTTCCCAATTCGATAGTGAGTTCATGGAGGGCAAGGATTATATCTTTTCATTTTGCATTCATTGTAGCGCTTAGCATATGTAAAATGTTCAAGTAAGTATTTATTTAATAGAATTGACCAAAGTTTGTGTACTTGGCTCACATTTGAAGGCAGTCACTCAGGTATTAACATTTTATGTATACACAGTTCTAAAAAGCATGAATTTTTGGACTTCTGGCCCCAGCTATTTCTAGCACTGGGAAAGAGCTACAGCTAAGAAAGGCTGTAGGATGCAAGCTTCAGGGTACTAAGCGTAAGACTGAGTGCTAACAACCTGAGCATAAACAAAGATGTATTCAGTGCCCCCTGTTTCCTCGTTTTAAAGGAAAGTATCTTGCCTCCATTTTTTTTTTTTTTTAAAAAGAACATCTTCTGGACCGTCTATATCCTCTAACTGTTACTGTTTCTCCTTTTCCTTACTATTAGCCTATCAGCATCTTTTCTCACTTTTCTTTCTTTTTTCTTTTTTTTTTGAGTTGAAGTCTCAGTCTGACGCCCAGGCTAGAGTGTAGTGGTGGCATGCTCATAGCCACTGCAGCCTCGACCTCCTGGGCTCCAGAGATCCTTCTGCCTCAACCTTCCAAATAGCTGAAATTACAGGCGTGTGCCACCAGGCCTGGCTAATTTTTTTGATTTATTGCAGAGGCGAGGTCTCACCAAGTTACCCAGGCTGATCTTGAACCCCTGGGCTCAGGCAATCCTCTCGCCTCCACCTCCCAAAGAGCTGGGGTTACAGGCTTGAATCACCATGCCCAGCTATCTTTTCTCACTTTTCAATACAACCTGCTGTTCTAGTGCCTTCATTCAGTCTTCCTTGTTTTGAATTAAAAGAAAGCGGATATTTTCAGACTGGATAAAAAAACAAAAGTCCAGTATCTGCTGTTCACAGAAGACACACTTTAGATTCAAAGATACAAATAGTTTGAAAGTAAAAGAATAGGAAAAGATATTGTAAACAGCAACCATAAGAAAGCTAGAGTGGCTATACTAATATCAGACAGAATAGACTTTAAAACCAAAAAAAATGTTGCTAGAGATAAAGAGGGGTATTTTATAATGATAAAGGGGCTAAAGATATAATAATTACATATATCCACCTAACAAACAGAGCCCCAAAATATGTGAAGCAAAAACTAACAGAATTGAAAAGGGTAAAAGAGACAATTTAACAATAATAGTTGTAGAATTCAGTATCCCACTTTCAATAATGGCTAGAACAACTAGGTAGAAGATCAAGAAAGAAATAGGAGATTTGATCAACAGTGTACACCAAGCACACCTAATGGATACCCACAGGACACTCAAGAGAATGTAATTCTCAAGAACACATGGAACAGTCTCCAGGATACATATACTAGGCCATGAAGCAACTCTCAGTTCACTTGAATTGAATTCATACCAAAGTATGTTCTCTGACCACAATACAGTGAAATTGGAAATAAATAACAGAAAGAAATTTGAGAAGTTGACAGTTATTTGAAAATTAAATAACTTCTAAATAACCAATGGGTCAAAGAAGAAATCACATGGGAAATCAGAAAATACCTTCAGATGAATGAAACATACCAAAATGTAGGGGATGCAATGAAAATAGTACTTAGAGGAATTTTTTTTTTTTTTTTTGAGTTGGAGTCTCACTCTGTCGCCCAGACTGGAGTGCAGTGGCCGCTCCCGACCACCGCAACCTTGACCTGCCGGGCTCCGGTGATCCTTCCGCCTCAGCCTTCCGAGTAGCCGGAATTACAGGCATGCGCTACCACGCCCGGCTGATTTTTGATTTATTGTAGAGATGAGATCTCGCTGCCCACCTCACCTCAGCCTCCCAAAGGCGCGGGATTACAGGCTGAGCCACCGAGCCTGGCTACTACTGACTTTTATAGGCATATAAGGGAATACTATAAACAACTGTCTGCCAACAAATTGGACACCTAGGTGAAATGGACAGATTTCTAGAAAGATACAAACTACTAACACTGACTCATGAAGAAATAGAAAATCTGAAAATCTGCATTAATAACAAACAGAATTCGTTAATCAAAAAGCTTCCTACAGGGAAGCTCAGGACCAGATGACTTCATCTATGACTTCTACCAAATATTTGAATAAGAATTAACATTGCTGGGCTCAGTGGCTCAACCTGTAATCCCGTGCCTTTGGGAGGCTGAAGTGAGGGATTGCCTGAGCCCGTGGGTTCGAGACCCACCTGGGCAGGCGAGACCTCATTTCTACAA
>NW_007061863.1:388627-441240 GCF_000164805.1 Carlito syrichta | reverse complement strand
CCTTCTCAAAAAAAAAAAAAAAAGAATTAACACCAGTTCTCCACAAACACTTCCAAAAAATAGAAGCTGAAGAAACACTTTTATTTTGAGTCAGAGTCTCACTCTGTTGCTCAGGCTGGAGTGCAGTGACGTAATCACGACTACTGCAACTTGACAGGCTGGGCTCAGGTGATCCTTCTCCCTCAGCCTTCCAAGTATCTGGGATTACAGATAGCTGTACCTGGCTAATTTTTATTTATTTATTGTAGAGATGAAGTCTCGCCATATTCCCCAGGCTGATCTCAAACTCACCAGCTCAGGCAGTCCTCTCACCTTGGCTTCCCAATGTGCTGGGATTACAGGTGTGAACTACTGCGCTCAGCCAAAGGAACACTTTCTAACTCATTCTGTGAGACCAACATTGCCTTGATACCAAAACCAGACAAAGACATCACAAGAAAACAAAACTGTAGACCAATATACCATTTGAATATCAATGCAAAAATCCTCAACAAAATACTAGTATTGTTTCAAATCCTTTGCAACACTTGGTATTGTCAGACTTTAAAATTTTTGCCTCTCTGGCAAAATCTTTAGTTTTTGCTTCACATATTTTGGGGCTCTGCTTGTTAGATGGATATATATTTTTAATTGTTATATCTTTGGCCTTTTTATCATTATAAAATACCCCTTTTTATCTCTACTAACTTTTTTTTTGTTTTAAAGTCTATTCTGTCTGATATTAGTATAGCCACTCTGTGCTTGTCTTTTAACTTTGCTTATGGCATCTTTTTTTCACATAGAACTTTACTTTTTTTTTTTTCTTTTGAGTTGGAGTCTCACTCTGTCACCCAGACTGGAGTGCAGTGGCCGCTCCCGGCCATCGTAGCCTCGACCTGCTGGGCTCCCAGCGATCCTTCCGCCTCAGCCTTCCAAGTAGCTGGAACTATAGGCGTGCGCTACCACACATTTTTATTTTATTGTAGAGATGAGGTCTCGCCAAGTTGCCCAGGCGGGTCTCGAACCCGTGGGCTCAGGCAGTGCACTCACCTCAGCCTCCCAAAGGCGTGGGATTACAGGCTGAGCCACCGAGCCCGACTAGAACTTTACATTTTGATGAATTAAATTTGTCACCCTTTTGGAGTCTTGCTTTTTGTCTCATCCAAGAAACACTTTCTAATCCCAAGGTTGTACTGATTAATATTCTCCTGTTTCATTTTCTAATAGTTTTAAAGTTTTATTTTATATGTAGGCCTTTGGTCTTTTGGGAATTAGAAAAATGTGAAGTAGGGGTCTAATTTTATTGTCTTATATGGAAAACACGGGTCCCAATATATGTTATTGAATCTGAGCAAAATTCTTCCCTTTGCCAGATATCTTTAAATAGAATAATGAAATAAAAGTGAGAATTGACCTGAGAGAGAAAGAAATTCATGAACCAGATTATCAATTTGCAAAATTTCACTTGCTCTTTTATCTGTTTTTAGAAAATAAATGCACAGAGGTCAGGGGCCATTCACCAAACAGCCTATAAAGTGTTGAGTACCTCCCAAATGTCTTACAGATGTGAGAAAAGGAAGATGAAGCAGTGGAGACTGAGACATAATAGGCCATCTGCTTGCCATTAAAATTTCTCCCATACCAGCAGATAGGGGAACTACAGAGATATTTTTAGATTTGTTAAAGAATTTTTTCCCCTGAGGAACTATGCGTACTTGACTTATGTACTTACCTAAGAGCAATTACAGTATTAGCATCTAAGTAGCCTGTTTTCTCATCTTTTGTTGATATTGTTTGTACTTTAAAGACCTATCAAGTTAAGCTCTGGTTGTAGCAGCCTTTCTCTGCTAGGGCTTATCCTGGTTGAATGACCCATAGGGTGCTGGCCTTTAACCTGGATGGGCATGCTTCCCCTGAAGATGCAACACAACTCAGAGCATAATTGATTACTGAATATTTCCTCCTCTCTGGTTAGCTTAGGGGGAATTGCCTTGTCCTAGCTGAGAACAGCGCCTCACAATTCACACCCTTTACAATTCCCTGGGGCTAGTCAGTGGGTGGCTGGGTAAGTGGGCCTTGAATCCTTCTGAATTCATTGTACAGGCCACCTCAGATTCAGGCCTGCTGGGTCCAGAGCCAGCACTACAGAACTGCTGCCTGCATGGGCTGACCTACATTCTTGCCAGTATAGCACTTTCAACAGCCAGGCCTCCCGGCTAGTAGAAGGAATTCAGAATCAGGCATTTTTCTGGAGCTAATAGACTCAAGGGTCTATTTAATTTATTTTCTTTCCTTCTGCCTATTAAATAAAAGAAGAAGGAAAAAATGCCTGCAAACCTCACAGTTAGAATGTTTCCCATTTTTCTTTGCAGATTCTCAGCCCACAAGCACTAAAAATGGCGTTTGCCCTTAGGTTCAAATTGTGTAGGCTTTGTCTCCTAAACATCTTTGTAGAGCCCCCCCACACTTCATCCCATTTCTACTATTTAAGCTTTTCCTTTGAACTCCTGCAATAATTTCCTATCATGTCCCTCCTTCTCTCATCTTACCCACCTGATCTTTCCACACTGCCGTGGGAGTAGTTTTTGTAAAACACAAACCTGAAACTCCCCAGTTTAAAACTCGCCATTGGTTTCCTATTATTTACTGATAAATTCAGTCCCTTAGTCTGGTATTCAAATCCCTTCACAATTGTTTTCTCAGACTACCTTTTGGTGTTCATTTGCTGCTACTTCCCCCACCCTCAGTAAACTCCACCCATACCGAACTACTTGCCATTTCCCTGAGGTGACATGTACTTTTTAAAAAATTTTTTTGAGTTGGAGTCTCACTCTGTCACCGAGGCTGGAGGGCAGTGGCACACTCCTGGCCACTGCAGCCTCAACCTGCTGGGCTCAGGCAGTCCTTCCACTTCAGCCTTCCAAGTAGTTGGAGCTACAGGCACACGCCACCATGCCTGGCTAATTTTTTCATTTATTGTAGAGATGAGGTCTCGCCAAGTTGCCCAGGCTGGTCTTGAACCCACAGGCTCAGGCAATCTTTTCACCTTGGCCTCCCAAAGTGCTGGGATTATAGGTGTGAGCTACTGTCCCTGGCCATAACATGTGTTTTCATGCATGGAATACATATGTTTTTCTTTGTCCCCCACCCCTACATAACTCTAACAAGTGCTTTCTATTCATTGTTCAAGATCACCTAAAATGTTTCTTCCTCTTAGAAGTCATTCCCAACTATCCTAAATCTGTTCTTCATTTACTCCTCAGCATTCTGATACACCCTCAACATTCTCTGATTATATATTATGTATCTATATTGCCTGTTATTAATTTAAATAACCTATTTTATTTCCCCATTAGGACTATAAACTCCTCTGTAAAGAATCTAGCACCATGCCATATTTCCTCATATGATGTTGAGGAAATCTGTATTAAGTCACTTCAGGCCTTCACTGACCACCATCACCATTTTCTTGTTATGCCAATTCAACTGAAAAATTTTTTAAAAACCACGCAGGGACAATCACAGTGGTTCACACTTGTAATCTTACCACTTTGCGAGGCTGAGGCGGGCATATTACTTGAGCTCAGGAGTTCAAGACCAGCCTGGGCAACATAATGAAACCTGGTTTTTACAAAACATTAGCCAAGTGTAATGGTGTGTGCCTTGTAGTCCCAGCTACTACGGGTGCTAAGGTAGAAGGATCACCTTGAGCCCAGGAGGTCTAGGATGCCATGAGCCATGATTATCGTGATCATGCCACTGCACTCCAGCCTGGGTGTCAGAGTGAGACCCCAACTCAAAAAACAAACAAAAAAGCAAAATAAAAAACCAAGGGGAGCCGGGCTCGGTGGCTCAGCCTGTAATCCCATGCCTTTGGGAGGCTGAGGTGAGTGGATTGCCTGATCCCGCGGGTTCGAGACCCGCCTGGGCAGCAGGACCTCATCTCTACAATAAATCAAAAAATCAGCCGGGCGTGGTAGCGCATGCCTGTAATTCCAGCTACTTGGAAGGCTGAGGCGGAAGGATCACCAGAGCCCAGCAGGTCGAGGCTGCGGTGGCCGGGAGCGGCCACTGCACTCCAGTCTAGGCGACAGAGTGAGACTCCAACTCAAAAAAAAAAAAAAAACCAAGGGGGAATAAACCATCAGCAGAAGAATTAACAAGGCAAAAAAAAAAAAATGAACTGTTTTAAGGGAAGGGGATTAGTAAATTGAAGTCTGATCAGAGATTAGCAATCAGGATGAAGGAATTGGGTCTGTTGGATTTGGATAAGAGAAAATTCAGGAAGAAAAACCAATATTTTCATATCTCTGAAGGGCTGTCCTGGAGGAGAGGGAATAGACATGCTCTTTGAGGATAGAATTAGGACCAGTGGCTGAGAAGTTGTTCAGGGTAAGATTCCTCATAAGACAGACTTTTTTTTGAGTTGGAGTCTCACTCCGTCGCTTAGACTGGAGTGTAGTTGCACGCTCCCGGCCACTGCAGCCTCGACCTGCTGGGCTCCGGCGATCCTTCCGCTCAGCCTTCCAAGTAACTGGAACTACAGGTACGCACTACCATACCCGGCTAATTTCTGATTTATTGTAGAGATGAGGTCTCGCCAAGTTGCCCAGGCAGATCTCGAACCCGCGGACTCAGGCAATCCACTCACCTCAGCCTCCCAAAGCGCGGGATTACAGGCTGAGCCACCTAGCCCAGCTATAAGACAGATTTTTAACTCACAGTGAAGATTTTCTAAACTTCAGAGCTCTCCAATAGGAGCTTTGACTGACTGAAGAGGTTTTGACCATCATTAGAAGATGCAGAGACTGTGTTGCTAGTCATGTGGGCCACTATAAAGGGTATTCCTATGCTGAGTGACAAATTGGACTCAATCACTTCTAATACTTCTTCCAACTCTGTAATTCAGTGCCTGTGTGATACTTTTCAAAAACACCAGCATGACCTATATTAAGACATTGAGTGGAAACAGAATAGCTTTGTTTTTCTTTTTTCTTTTAAAAAGAACTATCTTTGACCAAATTGATCTCCAGAGTAATTTCCTGTTTTTCCTTGTTTTTGAAGATGAAATAAAAGATTCTTGGCAAAGTAAATGGCAGCCAAATCCGGAGTTTTACTCTGAATAAACTCATGTCTTGAAGAGAGGTAGGGAGGTTGGTAGAAATGGACTTTTCTCACTCAGCAGACCTGAGTTTTATCTCTGATCTCTACTTACTAGCTGTGTAAGATAAGTCTCAATATCCTCATCTCTAAAATGGAACTAATAATATATTTTGTAGAGTTGGGTAAAGATTATATCAAAGAAGTACCTAGTGCAGTCCCCAGAACATAGTACAGATTCAAAATTTTATCCTTCCTCTTGTCGCCTTCTTTATTATTTTGAGAGAATAAATATATATATTTTTTTGGTTTGGTTTTGGTCACCCTGGGGGAGTAATGTGGGGAGACAGTTTTCTTTTTAATTGTGAGCTTCAGATCTAAAATATCTTCATTGCCTAAGTGTCCCCTACTCACAAAGGAGTATGCCTCTTTTTCTTCCTGATCCAGAGTTAGTTTTCCACTAGCCTTTTGATACTCTGCTATTTTTAGTTCCTAAAGATCAAGTATTTTCAGAAATAGTCCCCTGATTTCTGTTGAAAGTAATTTCTAATTTCCATATTAATCAAAAATAGCTTTACATTTCTTTAGTCCTAATCCTAGTAACAACAAGAAAAGAGGATTAGATTGTATTTACATCTATAAAACAATTAAAATGTACACATCAAAATTCCAGGAAACCTAATCACTACTATAGCCTTTGGGATATAAAGAAGAAAAGACTCACTTGTGTCCATTTATTCTCTTTGCTCTTGACCTTCAAAAAATATAAATATAGAAGGGGCAGGTTTTTTTTCCAAGCATCAAGTCATTGTTACTTGGTTAGTACGTTTGCTTTTGGGATTCCCCTCGCTATTCTACCACTAACTTGCTGAATAATCTTAGCCAAAAAGTCATTTCACCTCTGAACCTCTATTTGGTTATCTACAAAATGGGAGAAATAGCATTAGTGTTGATTTGAGGCTCAAATGAAAAGCAGGTATGAAAATATCTTTTGTATGAGCAATGGGTGAAATATATGTGGTATGTTATTTCAACTCAATATATAGTCATGCTGTCACTTAACAAGGGGAATAGGATCTGGGAAATGCATCTTTAGGCAATTTCATGGTTGTGTGAACATCATAGAGCAGGGACCCCCAGTTCCCAGTCTTTTGTAATACTACTTATCTTAAAATACTAATACATTGGATAGTAGTACAAAAAAAATTGTTTTTTGAACTAGAGTCTCACTCTGTTGCCCAGACTAGAGTGCAGTGGATTGCTCACAGCCACTGCAGCCTCGATCTTCTGGGCTCAGATGATCCTTCTGCCTCAGCCTTCCAAGTAGCCGGAATTACATGTGTGCACCACCATGCCGGGCTAATTATTTGATTTATTGTAGAGATGAGGTCTCGCCATGTTCCCCAGTCTTGTCTCGAACCCCTGGGCTCAGGCAGTCCTCTCATCTCGGCCTTCCAAAGTGTTGGGACTATAGTTGTGAGCTACCATACCCAGCTATACAAAACTTTTTTTTTTTTTTTTTTAAATAGAGTCTTGCTAGGTTGCCCAGGCTGGAGTGCAGTGGCTTAGTCATAGCTCACTGTAATCTTTTGCTCCTGAACTCAAGCAATCCTCCTGCCTTAGCCTCCAGTGTAGCTAGGACTTCAGGCGTGCCACAGTGCCTGGCTTTTTTATTTTTTATTTTGTAGAGACAGGGCCTTTCTGTTTGCCCAGGCTGGTCTCAGACTCCTGGTCTCAAGTGATCCTCCTGCCTCTGCCTTCCAAAGCACTGGATTACCGGCAAGAGCCATGGCAATTTTCTTTATGTTCTTATTTTATAAGCATTTTTCTGCTTTAAAATTTATTTACTTTTTAAACTTTGTTGTTAAAAACAAAGACACAAACACACACATTAGCCTCGGCCTGAACAGGGTCAGGATCATCAGTATCACTGTCTTCCACCTCTAGATCTTGTCCCACTGGAAGGTCTTTAGGGGCAACAACTGGCATGGAGCTGTCATCTCCTACAATAACAATATCTTCTTTGAAGTACCTCCTGAATGACCTTCCTGAGGCTGTTTTACAGTTAACTTGAAAAAAAAAAAGTATAGTAAATATATATCCCAGAGCCAGGCTCAGTGGCTCAGCCTGTAATCCCAGTGCTTTGGGAGGCTGAGGTGAGTGGATTGCCTGAGCCCATGGGTTTGAGACCCGCCTGGCCAACTTGGCAAGACCTCATCTCTACAATAAATTAAAAAATTAGCCGGCCATGTTAGTGCACGCCTGTAGTTCCAGCTACTGGGAAGGCTGAGGCAGAAGAATCGCTGGAACCCAGCAGGTCAAGGCTGCAGTGGCCGCTTCTGCACTCTAGTCTGGGTGACAGAGTGAGACTCCAACTCAAAAAAAAAAAATTAAATAAATATATATATATATACCAGTAACATAGTTGTTTATTATCATTATGAAATATTACATACTGTTCATAATTATATGTGCAATACTTTTATACCATAGGCAGAGCACAGGTTTGTTTACACATACAATGTGTTGCACTGTAACATTAGGGCAGCTACTGTGTCACTAAGCGACTAGAATTTTTCAGCCTCATTATAATCTTACAGGACCTCTGTTGTATATGTGCTCCGTCATTGACTGAGCTGTCATTATGCAGTATGTGATTGTTCTTTACCTGCAGTAAGCTTCCCAGGTCTTGTCAGTTTTGAGGGGACTGGGACTTGGAATGCACTCTGCTCACTTGGGTGGGACTGAGTCTTTAGAATGTGCTGGGAGATTTCTAGCAGGAAAAAGCCATAAACTACCAAGTGTTCATGTGACCAGAAGCTTTCATTCTAATGTTAAGAGGTAGACAGTGATCACATAAACCAGAAAATATATAGGATGTCAGGCAGTTTAGTGCTGTGAAGAAAAACAAAGCAGAATAAGGAGCATAAAAACTGATGAGAGGTGAAGGAATAGACAAAATGTAAGGTGACCTTTGAACAGAGTTCTGGGAAGAAGGATTAGAAAGGTGAAAGACTTCCAAATGAGAAAGTGCTTGGCACATTTGAGGAACATTAAGAGGCCATTGTGGCTGGAGAAAATTAGCAAGGGGACAGGTAGCAGGTGAGAAGGTTAGAGAGGTAGCAGGGCCCCAGGTGGGTCATTAAAAGGATTTTGTTGTCATTGGCATGGGAAGCTACTATAGGGCTTAAAGAGAAGAATTACATGACTCACTGTTTTAACAGGATCACTCTGGCTACTGTGGCAATAGGCTATATGAGATTAAAGATAGAAGCAAAACTGGGTGCAGTGGCTCAGCACTTTGAGAGGCTGAGGCAAGAGGTTTGTTGAAGTCTAGGAGTTCAAGACCAGCCTCGGCAACATAGTGAGACCTTGTCTCTACAAAAATTAGCCAGGCATGTTGGCATGTACCTGTAGTGCCAGCTACTTGGGAGGCTGAGGAAGGATAGATAGATTTGACCTTTGGCTTCCTTATTGAGAAGTGGTATACCTCCAGATTGCAAATTAAGTGACAAGTTGACTACCTCGGTTCTAAACTCAGAAAATGATTGAGGGGATGTGGTGGGTAAAGAGAGATGAATTTTCTTTGGAGTTGGAAAAGATTTAGGGAAAGGCATATTAACAAAGATACATTATTAAAGCTCCAATATTTACAAATCCCAAAGAAGCTTTTAGGGATTTAGGGATTTAATCTTTGACTTCTAAAACCAGCTTTTCATTGTCAGTCAAAATACCAATGAGTATTTAAAAACTGCTGGGAGCAATGAGACAGGCACTTACATACTGCTAGTAAAAGTACAAATTGATAGTCTTTCTAGAAAGCAATGTGACCAAGTATGTGAAAACTCTTAGAATGTCACTTCTTGCTGGGTTCGGTGACTCAGCCTGTAATCCCGCGCCTTTGGGAGGCTGAGAGGGTGAGTGGATTGCCTGAGCCCGCGGGTTCGAGACCCGCCTGGGCAGCAAGACCTTATCTCTACAATAAATCAAAAAATCAGCCGGGCGTGGTAGTGCATGCCTGTAATTCCAGCTACTTGGAAGGTTGAGGCGGAAGGATCGCCGGAGCCCAGCAGGTCGAGGCTGCGGTGGCCGGGAGCAACCACTGCACTCCAGTCTGGGCAACAGAGTGAGACTCCAACTTAAAAAAAAAATTTTTTTTTTTAAACCCAAGACTGTATATAATATGATATTCTATAATATGATGATGTGGATCTGGCTTATGCATATCTATATCATGGAATATCATAAAAATATTAAAAATAAGTCTTTTGGGCCGGACACGGGGAGGCCGAGGTAAGTGGATTGCCTGAGCCTGTGGGTTCAAGACCCACCTGGACAACTTGGTGAGACCTCATCTCTACAATAAATCAAAAAATTAGCCAGACGTGGTAGCGCACACCTGTAGTTCCAGCTACTTGGAAGGCTGAGACTGAAGGATCACCGAAACCCAGCAGGTCAAGACTGCGGTGACCGGGAGCATGCCACTGCACTCCAGTCTGGGCGACAGAGTTAGACTCCAACTCAAAAACAAAAAAAGTCTTTTGAAGAATATGTAATTAAATGGGGGAAGTTTATAATGTTAAAGTGGAAAAAATGTAATATAAAACTATATATCCCTACCACACACCATATACCAGAATTAAATCAAAATGAATCAGCAATCTCAGTATAAAAGTCCAAACCATAAAAGGAAACATAAGGGTAAATCTTCATGACCTTGGATTTGGCAATAAATTCTTAGCTATGACACCAAAAGCGCCATCAGCAAAAGAAAAAATAGTTAAACTGTTCTCAAATACCAATTAATTTTTTTTTGCATCAAAGACATTATTAAGAAAGTAGGCCAGGCTTGGTGACTCAGCCTGTAATCCCAGTACTTTCGGAGGCCGAGACTAGTGGATTGCCGGAGCCCATGGATTCGAGACCAGCCTGGGCAACTTGGGGAGACCTCGTCTCTACAATAAATCAAGAAATTAGCCAGGCATGGTAGCTTGCCTGTAGTTTGGGCTACTTGGAAGGCTGAGGCAGAAGGATTGCTGGAGCCCAACAGGTCGAGCCTGCAGTGGCCGTGAGCATGCCACTGCACTCCAGCCTGGGTGACAGAGTGAGACTTCAACTCAAAAAAAAAAAAAGAAAAATTATAAAAAAGAAAGCAAACAACCCACAGAATGGGAGAAAACATCTGCAGGGAATATATCTGATAACTTTTTAATATTCAGAATATATAAAGAACTTCTACAGTACAACAGCAAAAAGAAAAAGAACCCAATTAAAATGAGAGAAAATGATTTGGATAGACATCCAAAGTAGTTATACAAATGGCCAATAAACACATGAAAAAGATGCTCAACATTATTAATCATTAGGAAAATGCAAATTAAAAACCACATGGAGATTACACTTCACACCCACTATATAGGATGGCTATAATTCAAAACAAAACAGAAAATAAGTGTTGGTAAGGATGTGGAGAACTTTAAACCTTCATGGTGGGAATGTAAAATAGTACAGTCATTGTGAGAAACAGTTTGGTAGTTCATTAAAAAGCTAAACATGGAATTAACTGTATGACCCAATAATTCCACTACCCGGTGTACATCCCAAATAATTGAAAACAGGGACTCAGACACTAGTATGCCATTGTTCTTTTTACAGCATTATTCATAGTAGTCAAAATCTGGAAACAATCCAGGCGTTCATCAAAAAATGAATATGATAGAATATTATTCAGCTTTAAAAAGGAATAAAATTCTGGTACCTGCTACAACATGGATGAATTTTAACTACATTGATGCTAAACTGAAAGAAACCAGACACAAGAGGGCAAATAGTATATGATTACACTTGCGTAAAATGCCTAAAATAGGCAAATTCATGGAGATAGAAAGTAGATTAGAGGTTACCATGGTGAGGGTTGGGGAGTAGGGAGTTATTGTTAATATTACACAGTTTCTTTAAAAGATTCCTGGAAACAAATGAAAATGAAGAAACATCTTACCAAACCCTCTGGGATGCCATGAAATCAGTTCTAAGAGGGGAATTTATATCTCTGCGAGCTCACATCAAAACAATGGAAAGATCATAAGTTGAGAGCCTAAAAAATCACCTAAGGGAGCTAAAAAGAGAAGACTACCAAAACCCTAACTTTAGCAGAAGAATCCAAATCACCAGAAAGGGTCCAAATACTGGAAGTAGAAGACAAAAATATCATAGAAAACATCAACAAAGCAAAAAGTTGGTTCTTTGAAAGAATGAACAAGATTGATGGACCCCTAGCCAGAATGACCCAAAAAAGAGAAAAAGCCCAAATAAACACAATCAGAAATACAAAAGATAGCCGGGGTTCAATGGCTCAGCCTGTAATCCCATGCTTTGGGAGGCTGAGGTGAGTGGATTGCCTGAGCTCATGGGTTCGAGACCCGCCTGGGCAACTCGGCAAGACCTCATCTCTACAATAAATCAAAAAACTAGCCAGGCATGGTACCGCATGCCTGTAGTTCCAGCTACTCGGAAGGCTGAGGCAGAAGGATCGCCGGAGCCCAGCAGGTCGAGGCTGCGGTGACTGGGAGCAGCCACTGCACTCTAGTCTGGGCGACAGAGTTAGACTCCAACTCAAAAAAAAAAAAAATACAAAAAATCAAATCACAACTGACCCCGAAGAAATAAAAAAGATGATCAGAGATTACTATGTATGCCCATATGGACACAAATTTGATAACCTAAATGAAATAGAGAACTTTCTGACATCACAAAACCTCCCCAGGTTGAAACAAGAAGGCATTGAGACACTAAATAGGCCAATAACAACCCAGTAAATTGACTCTGTCATAAGAAAACTACCTACAAAAAAAAAAACAAAAACCCTGAACCAGATGGCTTTCCAGCAGAATTCTACAAAACATACAAGGAAGAGCTGATACTAATCCTACTGAAAGTACTCCAGGCAATTGATAAAAATGGAATTCTCCCCAAATCATTTTGTGAAACCAACATCACACTAATACCCAAACTGGGTAAAGATCCAACAAAAAAAGAGAACTACAGGCCAATATCCCTTATGAACTTAGATGCAAAAATCCTCAACACAAGATTCTAGCAAATTGGATCTAAAAATACATCTCAAAAATCATCCACCATGACCAAGTAGGCTTCATCCCCAAGATGCAGGGCTGGTTCAATATCCGCAAGACCATAAATGTTATTAAATACATCAACAGATGTCAAAACAAGAACCACATGATTATCTCATTAGATGCAGAAAAAACTTTTCATAAAATCCAGCATCCCTTCTTTATAAAAACCCTCAAACACCTAGGTATAGAAGGAACATACCTCAAAATAGTAAGTGCCATCTGTGATAAACCCACAGCTAACATATTGCTAAATGGACAGAAACTAGAAACATTTCCCCTGAAAACTAGAACAAGACAAAGCTGCCCACTCTCACCCCTCTTGTTAAACATTTTGTTGGAAGTCCTAGCTAGAACAATTAGACAAGATAAGGAAATCAGGGGTATCCAAATAGAAAAATTTGAGGAAGTCAAGTTATCCCTCTTTGCTGATAATATGATCCTATACCTCGAAAATCCAAAAAAATCTGTCAAAAACCTGCTTGCACTGATAAAGGACTTTGGCAAAGTCTTGGGGTATGAAATAAATGTGCAAAAGACAGTTGCATTTTTATACACAACAACAAGCAGGGAGAGAACCAAATAAAAAGCACAATCCCATTCATAGTAGCTACACACACAAAAAAGAAATACATTGTCATCTTCCTAACCAGAGAAGTGAAAGACCTTTACAATGAGAACTACAAAACACTGCTCAAAGAAATCCAAGAAGACACAAACAAATGGAAGCATATTCCATGCTCATAGATAGGAAGAATCATCATTGTTAAGATGTCCATTCTACTAAAGGCAAACTACAGATTCGGTGCAATACCCATTAAATTACCAACATCATTCTTCTCAGACCTGGAAATGACAATTCAGAAAAGCATATGGAAACATAAATGACCACAAATAGCCAAAACAATCCTTAGTAAGTGAAACAAAGTGGAAGGTAGCACACTTCAAGACTTCAAACTTTACTATAAGACTACAGTAATCAAAACAGCCTATGACTGGGCTCGGTAGCTCAGCCTGTAATCCTAGCGCTTTGGAAGGCTGAGTCCACGGGTTTGAGATCCGCCCGGGCAACTTGATGTGACCTCATCTCTACAATAAATCCAAAAATTAGCCGGATGTGGTAGCGCGCGCCTGTAATTCTGACTACTTGGAAGGCTGAGGCAGAAGGATTGCTGGAGCCCAGCGGGTTGAGGCTGCAGTGGCCGAGTGATGGAGTGAGACTCCAAATCAAAACAAACAAACAAACAAACAAAACAGCCTGATATTGATACAAGAACAGGCATATAGACCAATGGAACAGGATAGAGATTCCGGAAGCAAAGCCTCAGTTTCTCAGCCAACTTATCTTTGACAAAGTCTCCAACAACAACCACTGGGGAGAGGAGAACATATTCAGTAAATGGTGCTGGAAAAACTGGCTGATCACATGCAGAAGATTGAAACAGGACCCCTACCTATCACCATACACGAAAATTAACTCTAAGTGGATCAAAGACCTAAACGTAAAGCCTCAAACTATAAGAATCTTAGAAATCGCAGGAGACACCCTTATGGAAATTGGAACTGGCAACCAATTCCTGATCAAAACCCTAAGAGCCCGTACCATAAGAAATAAGATATGACAAGTGGGATATCATCAAACTGATGAGCTTCTGTAAAGCAAAAGAAACCATCAAGGGAACAGGGAGACAGCCCACAGAATGGGAAAAAATATTTGCCAACTGTATATCTGACAATGTCCTAATATCTAGGATCTACAAGGATCTGAAACATGCTGAAAGGAAAAAAACAAACAACTCCATTAAATAGTGGGCAAAAGACATGAATAGCTACTTCTCAAAAGAAGATATATGGGCAGCCAACAGATACATGAAAAAGTTCTCAGCCTCACTAATCATCAGAGAAATGCAAATCAAAACCACATTGAGATACCACCTAGCACCAGTAAGTATGGCCATCATTAATAAAACAAACAACAACAGATGCTGGCAAGGATGTGGAGAAAAAGGAATGCTTCTACACTGCTTGTGGGAATGCAAACTAGTGCAACCTCTTTGGAAGACAGTGTAGTGATTTCTGAAAGAACTAGAAGCTGACCTTCCATATGACCCAGCAACCCCCCTACTGGGAATATACCAGAACTCATCATTCTACAAAAAAGATACCTGCATACACATGCTTGTTGCAGCTCTGTTCACAATAGCAAAACATGGACCAACCATGCTGCCCATTGAAGCTGAACTGGATAAAAAACATGTAGTACATATACACAATGGAATATTCTGCAGCCATAAAGAAGGACCAGCATAGGGACTTTGCAGCAACTTGGATGGAAGAGTCTATCATACTCAGTGATCTATCACAGAAACAAAGAACAGAGTGACATATGTTCTCACTCATAAGCAGACCTTGAACAATTATCATGATATTGTAAGAAAGGGATTGGCAGTAGTAGGAAACTGCCAGGGGAAAGGGGGTGGGATTGGCAGTTGAGGGAAACTGCCATGGGAGGGAGGGTCACACTTTATCAACAAGGGTACCTGTATAATGAATATTTGTATACCTAACCCTGAATTGTACCCCACAGCTTTAAATACAAATACATACATATATATATATATATTATACAGTTTGAGGTGATGAAAAAGTCTGGGAAACAAATAGTGATGATACATTACAAATGTAATTAATATTACTGAATTGTACATTTAAAAATGGTTAACACCACAAATTTTATTATGTAAACACTTTAGCACAATAAAAATTTTTCAAAAAACCCCCAAGATTGTATGTAATATGCTGTGGTGGACCGAAGCTGGCTTGTGCGAACTCTGGAGAGCTGATTGTGAGCATTTGTTTCCGACTACTCATTCAGGGTTGCTGGGAGCTTCAAACTGGCCATGGTGAGAGTACTTATGCCATGGCAGTTGGCGAATGCCACAAAACAGCTCCCACCTTCTAGCTAGTTGTTAAATACTTACCAGCACACTACTGAATATATGTGTATAAAAATGCATAGCAAACTATCTGGATGGATAGATGTCAGATTGCTAATGGCATTACCTCTGGGGAGGGGAGTAGTGTTGTAGCAGGGATGTGAAAGTAAACTTACACGCAAAAAGTGTAACACTTGTATATATTCCGTACATTTTTTTTTACAGTGTGCATATAGATATATTTCTTGTATTGCTTTTTAAAAATAGACCAAGCTGGGCATGGTGGCTCAAGTCTGCAATCCCAGCAATTGGGGAAACTGAGTTGAGAGGATTGCCTGAGCCCATGAGTTTGAGAACTGCCTGGGCAATTTGGTGAGACCTCATCTCTACAATAAAAAATCAAAAAATTAGCCAGGTGTGGTAGCACACACCTGTAGTTCCAGCTACTTGGAAGGTTCGCCTGAGCCCACCAGGTTGACGCTGAGGTGGCCATGAGCATGCGTGCCACTGCGCTCCAGCCTGGGCTACAGAGTGAAACTCCAACTCAAAAAAAAAAAAAAAGACCAAACAACTGCATATGTTAAGATTGTAGTATGGGTAACTTCTCTTGAGAGGCTGAAAGCTGGTCAGGTGTACTGTGTGAGATACCCATGAAGAGCCTGAAGGCTAAGCCTGGGACTGAGATTCTGTTTACTCAGAAATCTGCTGTTCTTCCTGCCCAACTACATGAAGATTTTCTTATCTCTCTGTAGGTTACCCTACAGCCTACCCGGCAGCGGCCCCTGCCTACAATCCCAGCCTGTATCCTACCAATAGCCCCAGTTATGCTCCAGGTAAGGAGAAAGTGGGGGCAGCAGTGGTGAATTGGGTGGGGGGTGGGGTTTTATTTGGAAAAACAAACCTACCTGTTGGCCTTTTCCTGTCCTTAATTGCCCTGGGCCTGGTCTATCCAGGCTTGATTCTCTGGGTGGTTCCCTCTGGGAACTGGGACAGATCAGCCTTAGGGTGGGGGCAGGAGAACTTCCTCCATTCTCTTTGGGACTTAAGGTTGAACCATCTCTCCTATGCTAGAATGTCTGAGACCTACATCCTCCTCACAGAACCTTTTCTGCTCTCCCAGGCAATGTTCAAATTCATTTTTTCTCAGTTTCCCCTGAGGCTGCCATTGGGAAACACACACACGCGCACGCACACACACACACACACATACACACGCACACACATGCACATGCACACGCACACACACACGCATAGCAGACTCCTGGGGTGTGGATTTGGAAGAGAGTAAGAGACTTGCCACCAGAGGATAAAGAACTGGTTTCCAAGCTGAGATAAGCAACTTGTTTTTCAAAAATGATGAAGACCCAATGTTCCTTGGATAGAGGTTAAAATGGGTTTGAAAATGTTGAAAAGTTCTATTTCGGGCCAGGAGCATTGCAGAGATCTTACCTCTGATCTTAGTCCTCATGCTCAGTCGGTGCTTTAACACTCAGGAGCAGGAGAAAGAGTATGGGCTCTGTGGTTAGAAAGTCCTGGGTTTGAATCCTGATTACACAACTAGTTGTAAGGCCTTGGGCAAGTTACCTCACCTCTCTGAGGTTCAGATGTGACTACCTACCTCAGAGTTGTGGATGATTTTCTGTCAGCTCCTCTTCATTTCCTCTACAAGTGTGTATTTATTGAATGTTCTCCATACTGGGATAGAAAAATTAAAAGATGCCATCTTTGTCTGGTGCAGCCATTTGGGATCCTGGCATATAAACAAATTCATTGCAGTATGTTGTGATAAGTATATATATAAGAAGAGAAGAGTGAACAACAGTCTGTCTGAGGGTGAAAGTATAGGAGAGGCTTCACAGAGGGAGTAGCAATAGGGGCTTTGAGGGAGAAGTAGGAGGTGTTCCTTTCAGCACAAAGGAGGAATGTGCATTGCAGGCAGAATAGAACGTGGGCAGAGGCCTGGAGATGTGAGAGCATGACACTGTGAGGAACCTAGAAATAGGGGAATCATTGAAGTGTAGACTTCGGGAACTCAGTGAACCTAAACTACAGATGTGCAAGGGCCAGATTTGGAAAGGCCTAGAATGTCAAGAAAATGCCCCATTTTCTTGTTTAACAATTATTATTACAGAATTTTAAAATTTTGAAAGATCTCAAAGACCCACCAGTTCAGCCTCTTCTCTTGACAAAGGAGATGCAGAAAGAAGAAATGTTTTTTATTCAAAGTTACCCAGTGAACCAGAAACAGCATATAGACTAGAAGCCTTAACAGACCCCTGTCTCTCAGTCCCATGCTTTTATGTGCCAATCCAATACTTATTCTACTGTTATTTCCTTTCTTATGGGTCATAGAAGAAAATGGGTAATGTCAGAAGACCTGGATTTGAGTCCTGACTCTGCCACTTCCTAGATTAGCAAATTTAAAGCCACCCAACCTCTCTGAACTTCAATTGTCCCATCTCTAAAATAGGAATCATATCATAATCGTATTATAAACACATACACACACACACACACACCCCAGGAAGTTATCAGACAGTCCCTCTTTTTTTGGGCAAACAAGAACTATTTTACACAAATAAGTGATATTAACCCCTAAAGTGGTTACATAGATGTGTCATTCCACAGACATTTATTTTGGTCCTGTTATGCCTGAGACACTCTGGAAGACTCTGTAGGTGATTCAAACTTGAGGAAACTGCAGTCACTGCCCTCAGAGAGCTTATGAGAGAAGCAGTGACAAATGGCCTAAAAATCTATAAAGGTATCTCAGCATTGATTTTATATTTACATTTATTCCATAAGACATATGATATTTCCCAAAAAAATCGGTAATAGGAGGCAGAAACAATAAAAGCTATGGAAATTCTCTCTGATAAAATACTTAAATTTGATAAATTCTATATTAAAAATTACGATGGCTTTGATTATCATGTATATCCCAATATATAAGTGATTTAAGTATAAGTGCTATGAGATGTGTGAATTGACTTTGTATAAACTGCCTAGTCTAAAACAAAATGAGGCGAGTTGTTGCAGAAGGTCAGGTGAGATCAGGTGTGAAGAAGATTCATTGTTTTTATAGTCAGAAGGCCATCAGTGACCTCACTGGAGACAGTGTCAGTGAGGTGGTGAGGATAGAAGCCATAATGTAGTGAACCCGGGGTGAAGAAGTAGATTTAGCAAATATGGCCTCCTCTTAATAGAAACTCGGCCACCATGGAAAGAAAAACAAAAGGACATTGACTAGAAGGGAATGTGGGGTTGAAGGAGGGTTTTTTTTCCAGATGTGAGGATGGATAAATACATAGTGATGGGAAGAAGCAAATGAAGGACAAGTCAGAGATGGAGGAGAAGTGGTTGTCTCCACAGATGCTGCTGTGGGGCAGGGAAATCCAGAGCTCAGTTCTCTTCTTTGTTTGGGGGAGCTGAGTGGCAGGTGGAGGCAGGGTGCCTCACACAGGAGGGCAGCTCTTCCTCTCATACAAAAGGAAAGGTCACAGGTGGATGTGCTTAGAATAAATCTCCCAGTGGAAAGTGGAGAGTTCTTGTCTAATGACCTTGATATGCTGAGACAGAGGGGCACAGGAATAGAGGGAGGGTTCTTAACCATAGAAGGGTGTGAGGTCCTGACGGGATGGAGTGAGAGTGAAAACAAGATAACACCACAGGGTACAGTGGAGACCTCACTGAATGGTGGAGGCCATGAATTGTCCAGACTCTCCTCCCCAGCACTGGGCTGTTTTCTCAGTAAGTTCAGCACTTTTGGTGATAGATTGTGGGGTTTTCAGAATCTGTTTGGCAAGAAAGGATGGGGAATCAATAGCTACTACTTACCAAATGGTCATGTCTGTCATGAGCTATTTTAAGTTCTTTATGGATATCAGCTCACTTTATAGCATAACAAACCGTTGAACTTGATGCTGTTAATATTCCCGTTTTCCAAATGAGAAAACTAAAACTTAGAGAATTAGATAACTAGCCCAAAGATCAAGTCCTGGCATCCTGCCGCCTCGCCCAGTGCCAGCAGACTTGCAAGAGTTCTTAACTACTACAGTGTAGTGAATCTGTGTATACTTCCCTTCATTTTCAGATGTCAGAGAAATTGGGGTGTTAAATAGAGCAACCAGGTTGGAGAGGAAAGGGAGTGCAGATCGGAGGAGGCTGAAAAAACGGGGAACAAATGGAGAGATAGGAAAGCCGGCATGTGTAGAGAGAGAATTAAGTTTTAATTAAAAAAAAAATCCCACACCTAACTTGATTTCCCCCAGCTTTATGTTTTTTAAAAGTCAACATATTTTTAAGCTATCACTAAAGTCACCCATTTTCTTTTTTTTTTTTAAAGCAGGATTTATTAAGAGGACAGTAAAGCTCTCACAGTGGGAGGGAACCTGAGGGGGTTGCCCAAGTCACCCATTTTCTCAGAAAACCACAATATCCACATTAGAGGATAGTGTTCGTGCATTGTGTTAGAAAGCCACAAACTGAGAGTTGGAAGGCCTGGGTTGTGGCACTGACTCTGCTTCTGATTTTGGTGTGACCTTGGGAAGATCCCTTTCCCTTTCCCTTTTGAGTTATACTCACACACACAACTGGATCTGTTTCATATTTTGGAATGCTGGCCTCTGCACTCACAGTTCAGATTTCTGACTGCAGTAGGGAACTTCCTGTCACAGAGGAGCTGGCTCAAGGTCAGAGAGGTTCTCTCTGCTTCCTGCCAGAGCCAGCCATTTGTGATGCTGAGAGATGCCTTGGAGAAGCCGGTCTCTCAGGTTAAATTTCTTTCAGCTGCTTCAAGGAGACGAAGAAGTTGCTTCAGAGAGAGCTATTTTTAGCAGCTCTGAGTTCCCTAAGATGTCATCTGTCCAGCATGCAGGGAAACGTTTCACTCTTTCTGTTGGTTCTGAAAGCAGTGTGGGCACTTGAAGCTTTTTTCCAAGCTCTTAGTGATTTCAGGGATCTTATTTAAGAACTGTTTGACCCCCCAGGAGGCAAGAGCCAACCAAAACTTGATTTTTAGAATTTGGAGACCGAAAGGTTTGTCCTATTAATAGTAATCTGACTTAAAAATGAAGGGAAGTATATAAACAGGTTAACTAGTGTAGGTACAAAGAAAATATCTCCTCATGAGAATCTGTTTACAAACCATTTTCATCTATTGTTTCATTTGGTTTAATAGCAGTCCTATAAAGTACAAATATAGTATTTCTATCTTGTATATAACAAACCTGGGAAAGGGTAGGGAAGCAGAATTTGTGCTTTCTGAACACCTGCCTTATTCCAGGCCCTGTGCAAGGCACGTTACAAATGTTCATTTTCATCTTAGCCTTGTGTTAGAGCTTCTTGTCTCCAGTTTTGCTTAGAGAGGTTAAATAAGTTGTACAAAATAATATATCTAAAAAGTAGCAGAGCTGGGATTCAAACCCAACTTGTCTGACCCCAAAGCCTGTGCTCTTTTCTAATAGCACAACAGTGACCCAGAGGCCTCAGGAATGGGGTGCTTCTGCGTTGGTCCTAGCTCTCTGAGGTTTTACAGACAGCTTTTTAGAGGCCAAAGATGACAGTGTTGTCCTTGAACTATCACTTCTCCTAATACATAAAGTCTATGTCATGGGTGAAATCCCTCTGCAGTTCTTAGGAGAATTGAGATGTATTAATATCATGGTTAAGCCAAGAGCAGGAACTTGGGCTGGTTCACATTCAGGCAGCTTCTGGATCAGCTGCCTGGAAGATACCATGGCATTCAGGGCAGTGCCCCTTGCGATGAATGGACTTTCCAGGTGGCAAGTCTGTCACCCTCTCCAGGGTAGAGGCACTTTGCACCCTCTACATTCACTGTTTCTTGTGCAGCCTGGGGGAAACTGCTATCTCAAGACAAAGTCTGTTTATGTAACTGCAATGTATACAACTATGCACAGATTCTTAGTGGTAATTTCAACTAACATTTCTATCCAACAGAGTTTCAGTTCCTGCATTCAGCTTATGGTAGGAAAGCTATTTTTCCTCATCTGTATTACAGCCTATGAATGTGTTATCTCGTAACAATGGTAGATCCCCTCTCCTTTCCTCCCCAAATCCCATCCTCTAGGCTTGGGCTCCCCCCAGGTGGCTCAGCAGCAGTTCCTAAAGCATGCAGGAACATGTCTGATGGTGCAAAATCATGGGTTGGAGACACACATAAACCGTCCCCTAGGGCAGCAATAAAGGATCATGGCACTAAAAGGCGTCTCTCACCCTAACCTGGGCTGCCGAATTCAAACAAACAAGCAAACAAAATTTCTAGGGCCTGTATGTGGCTCCTTTGTTGGCTTTGTGGTAGCCTCTGTGAAGGAGTACCTGGTTTATGCCTGTTAGAACCCAAAAAACTAGTCTGCCCCAGGACCAGATTTTCCATCTCCATCGGCAGTCTGACATGTTTGAAGACCTGGTTGACTTTAGAACAATCTGTTCCCTTAGTCTAGAACTTGAGCTCTGAGCTCATTTTCGAGGCATTTTCCTGAATGGTGAGAGGTGGGGGGCCAACTGTGCTAACGAGCCAGGGACCAGAACTGGGTTCTCTGGGCAGTGTGGACTCCAGGCCCAAGGCACCACGGGAACTTCTGGGCACCTGTGAGGGTCCCAGCAGTATAACTTGACTAGGTCCTTGTCATAGACAGGAAGGGACCATGGGAGGGACTTGCCACTTTCACCACCCTTACCTGGGCTGCTCAGGACAATGTTTCTGTAAAATCTCTGCATACTTTCTTAACTTTTAACCTTGAAGTATTTGGATTCTGGAAATTGAATTTGTGGGTGGCACATCTTTCAGGAGATGAGCTGTGAAATTTCTTCTTGCCACCTCTGTGGGCTGTGTGATCTTGGGCAATTTACTAATGTCTTTAGGCCATAGATAAAGTGTTTTATTCTACATGATCTCTGAGGTCCCTTTAAATGTGAACAGTCTGTCCTCTCATAATTTTATTATTTCAATTTGTTAGTCACAGACCTGTTTCTCATATCATTTATAGGGAGTCATTTTTTGTTTGCCTCAGGATGCATGAACTTGAACAGGAGACTCTATAAAAAAGTAGAAGCTCTCGTGCTTCTTCACCTTTCGGATTATAGCATCCAATCCATGCATAAGCCAGGGATTGAGAGGAAAAAAAAGAGTATAGCATTTGCAATAGATATTCATAAAGGGTATGGATAGAGTTCCTCATTTGACAAAATTCTGTGCCAGGCCCTAAACTGGCCCTTTGAAGGTAGAATGACTAGGTCCTTGTTCTCAAGGAACTCACAGTTTAGTGGGGAGACAGACAAGCCATCAAGTACAGGGATTTCTGAGACAGGGATTGGAATAGTCAGCTACATGCATGAGTGAGCTGTGGTTAAGGAGTAAGGAGAAGAAAAACTTCCTAGTAGTAGCTAGTCTTCAGATCATGATTGGTGTATTGATTAATGTCAACCAGGCAGAGTTTGTGGAGAGATATGCCAGAAGAGGTAGCTCCTTGGCGTATCCTGGGAATGATAAGTTTCTGAGGCTGTAGTATGGGTTGGAGTGAGAATAGTGAGAGAGTCTAGAGAAAGTATCAGGACTAGATCATGGGAAGCACTGAATGCTACACGGGGGTTCAAATTTTAGCCTATAGGCAGGAGAGAACCGTAGAATGTTTTTTAAGAAACAGAGTTTTGTGATTAGATTTAGGTCTTAGAAAATATTACTGTAATTGGAGATTGGAGGGGGCAAGTTTTAAAACAAACAGAATGGTGAGGGAGCAATTGGAGTAGTTCAGGTAAGAGATGGTGAGAACTTGAATTAGAGCTTTCCACAACTGTGGGGATGGAAGAGTGGACAGATATCAGAATTAGAAACTATAAGACTGGGTGACACTTTATTTTGGATTCTCACAGCAATGCTATAAAGCAATCAGAGAGTGGTTATTATTGCCATTTTATGAGACAATAAAACTGCAGCTTAGAAAGGTTAAGTGACTTGCCCAAGGTCCCACAGCTATTAAGTGGCAGAGCCCAGGCTAAGAACTCAGATTTCCTGACTTAGTACATTGTGTTCAGCGTGATGGTCCCTTGCTGCCTCTCCTCCTTGTAAGTGTGCTTAACAGATTGTGTCAGAGGGCGTGAGGGCCTCATATCTGGGGAAGTGAACAACCCAGCACCTGGATGTGGGCAGCATGCTGTGACTGGGCCCCTGGCCCTTCACTGCCAAGGGTTCTTTCTCTCTCTCTCTCTCTCTCTCTCTCTCTCTCTGTCTGTCTTGTTTAATTAAGAGATAACACATACACAGTAAAGTATATAAAGAGTATATTAGTCTTAAATGTATAGCTTAATGTTTTTACATACTTATATGCCTATATTTAACTACCACCCAGTTCAAAATATAAAACATTTCCAAGAATGTTTTCAGGGCCCCATGGGCAGGCATGCCTGTCAGAGCAGCCTCCTCCATCATGTGCCTCTGAGGCTTCAGTTGGGATTGTCTTCATCCCAGGACTGAGCTCTGAATCTCTACCACCAGCAGAATGGGTTCCTTTAGAATTGTTTGTATATGGAGGAGCTAGGTCATATGGTGCAACCAACTAATGGGGAGGTCAAGTTGAGAGCTAAGATTTGTGTTTTATTTTTAGTTTTCACATTTCTCTAGTTATGTAAATTAATAAGTATTTAGATATATAGGGAAATATTGAAAAAACTTAATTTGTTTTTTTAAATAATTAAACCAAAAGAAAATAGCCTTTTATTCAGAAAAATATATAGTGTAGTTATGTGATTTGTTGGAGAAGACATAATCAAAGGCACAGTCACACTTGCTTCTTTCCTGGTTAATTTGGAACATTATTTTACTGTGGATCATGCTGTCTTGTTCACTCCCTGGTTGGCGTGTGGCTGTGTTGCATCCCCAGCTAGACCATAAGTATCTTGTGTGCGGTGACCGTGACCCACGTGTGTTCTCGTCCACCGTGGCGCTCCCCTCAGTACTGAGTGCAGTGTAGGCCTCAGTCACTCTCTGGTTAACTTTGACTTACTTATTTTAATTGTCACACAGTCCTTCAGGCTAATGTCAGACATTTGGCTCATGATGAAAATTATGGTAAAGTATATACCAGTTGGAGGAAAAAGACGAATGGAAAGAACCTCCAAATTCTCCAAATTTCTACAAACAAATTCAGGCCTCCTGCTCCCTGGTGGAGTTCCTGTAGGGTCTTAAGGGCATGGACTTGCTCTGTCTGACTTTTCAGAGCTACCTGTTTCACTTTTTAGAGAGTTGTTTTGGGTGACCATGGCTTTCCAGCCATGTGGAGTGGCAGGATCCAAATTTGGGAACATCTTCATAAGATTTTTCAACACTAATTGGATACTTTATCCCCTTCTCATTGCCCGTCCCCAAAAGAAACCTAAGATGATGGCTTAAAATTCACTTCCTTCCTCCTGTATTGTCTGCAGAGCCGTATCTTGATGTCCAGCAAAAGTCCTGGACTCTGAATGGAGTTCTGCTGGGTCTCCATTCTCTTGCCAGAATTCTCCTTTTAGGGTCACTTTCCTGCCCATGATTTCCTTCTCATTCCTCAGCATCTGCTGTATATATTGCGGGCCATTAATGCAAGTGCAGAGTCAGCCTACAATAACCACACTTCTAACCTTGGTTCGGCAAAAACAACAGAATCCCTGACCTTCTCTGGCCCTGGTGCTTCTGTGATTGCAGGAATCAGAGGCATTACCTGTTATCTGGATGGGCAGAGGGAGTTATGGAATCTCTGGAGGTATCTTTGTCCTGGTGAAATTAGAAAGTGTATAGGCATACTTCTCACACCTTGTCTTACCTTAGTCCCTTGTTAAAATGTTTCAGGTGTATCTGACTGTTGCCAGTGCAGCCTGCTAATATGCTTTACAACATTCCATCTATATCCAAAGACTGCCAAGACTTTGAGTGGAAAATATATTGCAAAAATTATTCTTTTTACTATAAGTAGAAATTTGGGTTAAGAATCTAGTATTTAAAATTATAACAAGGGAAATATCTAAACAGTTAGGCATTCCCCACTCCCCCCCCCCCCAACACTATTTCCTCTCTCCTTTCCCTCAGGATACCATGAAGGTAAGTTTTTGAGTTTCTCCCACTTGTAGAACATATAAAGTATCATTCTTCAAATTTCTCAAGCTGCACTTTGAGTCAGCCTGGGAAGTGTCTGCAGATCTCAGCCTGGGCCTCATCTCTATTTCACATCTATCCGAAATATGACATTTACTTTTTTAATGGCCCAAAGGATCAATTCTAATTCATGAGGAGATATCCCAGGTGGGGCACCCATTAACACCTCAGTAGGAGATTAGGGGTATGCAAGAAACATATCCATCTGGCTCCTGGCTGGGTATACAGGAGAAGGAGTTAACAACCAGTGCCCCACTGGATAACTAGGTTTAGTGCAGGCACAGTGGTCAGTGACTTAAGCTACCATGGTCACACCTCGGTCCCTTCAGAAGAGATGGCAGATAATTACCTCATGTAATGTAGTAATTATCTGTGAATCTCTCTTTGAATGCAACTTATTAAATATACCTCCAGATGAGGTTTCAGACAATAAAGAGTGCTCAATTGATCTGGCCCAATATATAGTCAAAGTCACCCAGGTTGCTACACATTAATGAGAAAGTGGCTAAGGAGTATACCAAAGCCACTGTTAATGACAAAGTGGCTAAGGAGTATACCAAAGCCACTGTTAGGTATAAGAGGCGGTATTCATGGGCATCTTCATGGTTTTAGTAGGGATGGAAACTCCTGACTCTCTTAGAATAACATCAGATTTCCCTGGCTTCAAATTACTTGGAAGCACACTTTGGAACTCCTCCTAACCCATTCACCCATCTCAAAAGGGCTGAACCATCCTGTGTGTCTGAACAGGCTCCTTGGGTTATATGTTTCCGTCCAGCACAAGATCCTTGCTTTGTGTCTGTGATTGGTGGTGCCCACTTCCTATTTCTGCCTAATGCCATTCTTATGTCTTCCCTTAAGCAACTCTGCTGATGAAACAGGCCTGGCCACAGAACTCGTCTTCCTGTGGCACTGAAGGCACCTTCCACCTCCCAGTGGACACCGGGACCGAGAACCGAACTTACCAAGCATCCTCTGCAGCTTTCAGTAAATACAGCCTGTCTCCTCCTTTCCTTGTTCCCCTTGGTTGGGACTGATTTGTTTCTTAGGAAGAAAGGAAAGGGAATTTTTTTAAATGGCATTCATAATATAAACATCATCCTAAGAGGTTCTCCTATCCATATAAAAAAATTGGCTCTCCTCACTCAGATCTTCTTTGCATCATGCACCCAGCTTCAGGACACACAGCACTGAGGGAGGGAAAAGGAAGTACTCACCTGACTAACAAGTTTGATTAGGGAAAGACTGTTACTACATTTTAGGAGGAAAGGACAGAGGGCACACTTTGAAGGCCTGTGGGTCTTTGGACAGAGCACAAGGTTTTATAACCTAGCACTATTGATATCTGGGCCTGGGTAATTCTTTGTTGTGGGGGATTGTCGTGTACATTTTAGGATGTTTAGCAGCCTCTACCCACTAGATAGATGCCAGTAGCAAAACCAAAAATGTCTGTAAACATTGCTAAATATCTCCTGGGGGCGAAATTGCCCCTGTATGAGAAACACTGCCCTAGTTGAAACCACATGGGAGCAAGGTATGTACAAGGAGTCCTCCAGGGGGCCAGAAATCAGTTGGCCAGCCAGACTGGCCATACTTATTTTGATTTGTATCACAAAATGGTTCTACTGGGGAAATGAGGATCAATTAGAAATCACTGAGTGGCATTTTTCCTCCATATAAGAAAGAACTTTGTGTCTTGTCAGAGTTCTCCAGTAGAGGAATGACTAGCTTTAGATTTGGTGAGTGCTTATCTCTTAAGTTTTGCCAGCAGATGCCGGACAAGCCCTCAGAGGGATGTTCCAAACAAAGCCTGATAGTCAGTGGTTCCGTTAATTATTAATATACTAGCTGGGCTCGGTGGCTCAGCCTGTAATCCCGTGCCTTGGGAGGCTGAGGTGAGTGGATTGCCTAAGCCCGCAGGTTCGAGACCCTCCTGGGCAACTTGGCGAGACCTCATCTCTACAATAAATCAAAAAAATTAACCGGGCGTGGTAGCGCGCGCCTGTAGTTCCAGGTGCTTGGAAGGCTGAGGCGGAAGGATCGCCGGAGCCCAGCAGGTCGAGGCTGTGGTGGCCGGGAGCGTGTCACTGCACTCCAGTCTGGGTGACAGAGTGAGACTCCAACTGAAAAAAAAAAAAAAAATTATTAATATACTATGTAGATTAGAGGAATTCATTGTATTTCTTTTCTTTAAAATATCCAGTGTCAACCAGGAAAGGTGACTCACGCCTCTAATCCCAGCACTTTGGGAGGTGGAGGCAAGAGGATTGCCTGAGCCTATGGGTTCAAGACCAACCCATGCAACTTGGCGAGACCTTGTCTCTACAATAAATCAAAAAATTAGCTGGGCTTGGTGGTGCGCCTGTAGTTCCAGCTACTTGGAAGGCTGAGACAGAAGGATCACCTGAGCCCAGCAGGTCAAGGCTACGGTGGCAGTGAATATGCCACTGCACTCCAGCCTGGGTGACAGAGTGAGACTCCAACTCAAAAAAATAAAATAAAACGTCCAATGTCATTGTCTCAGCTTTTATTGCTCCTAGATGTCAACTCAGCTTATGTTTATTCAACATAACTCACCTTTTGGAGAATATGGTTTCATAATCACCCTTTTATTTAATCTACACTACTCTCCTATTAAGTTATTTGGGTGGATTTTTATTCCAGTTTGAAAGATGAGATTCGGAAAGTTAATAGGCCCAATGCCACTCAACTAATAAGCAGCCCAACTGGAAAAATATATCACCCATTAAAATTCTGTTGCTCAGCCAGGCTCGGTGGCTCAGCCTGTAATCCCGCACCTTTGGGAGGCTGAGGTGAGTGGATCGCCTGAGCCCGTGGGTTCGAGACCCGCCTGGGCAACTTGGCGAGACCTCATCTCCACAATAAATCAAAAATTAGCTGGGCGTGGTAGCGCACGCCTGTAGTTCCAGCTACTTGGAAGGCTGAGGTGGAAGGATCGCCAGAGCCAGCAGGTCGAGGCTGCGGTGGCCGGGAGCGGCCACTGCACTCCAGTCTGGGCGACAGAGTGGGACTCCATCTCAAAAAAAAAAAAATTCTGTTGCTCATTTTTTTTCCTGAGTCTGATTTTACTCTTTAAGATAGAGATGTTGGGCTGGGCGCAGTGGCTAATGCCTATGATCCCAGTGTTTTGGGACGCCAAGGTGAGAGGATTGCCTGAGCCCATGGGTTTGAGACCAGCCTGGGCAACTTAGCGAGACCTCATCTCTACAATAAATCAAAAAATTAGCCAGCATGGTGGCATGTGCCTGGAGTTCCAGCTACTCAGAAGGCTGAGGCAGAAGGATCGCCTGAGCCCAGTAGTTCGAGGTTGCAGTGACCACGAGCTTGCCACTGAACTCCAGCCTGGACGACATAGTGAGACTTCAACTCAAAAAAATAAAGATAGAGATGTCGGGTGTAAGGAGTTTTTCCAGATACCTCAGGTAGAACTGAATGAACATATGTAAGATTATATATATAAATGGGCATATACATATTCTCTTTTACATCCACACATGCAATTATAAATGCATATAGGCACACCTACCGTAGTGTAGCAGAAAGACCCGGAGCAGAAGCCCAAAGAGTTGGATTCTAGACTTGATTCTGTGTAACCTTGAATAATCCACATCCATGCTTTGGACCTCAGTTTCCCCAACTATAAAATGAAGGAACTGGACTAGGTCATCTCCAGGATTCTCTCTAGAATCTTGATTCTTTCACCTTGGTGACATGTACTTAGTGTCTTCCACCCCGAGACCTCCTCTCGAGCTGCCCTTACTAGTAGCTGGCCAACAAGCCTTTGCTCACATCTCCAGTGATGGGGTATTAATTCCCTTCAGAGGCAACCCCTTCCACAGTAGAAAGTCTGAGTGAGTATCAGAAGGCCTTGCCTTCTACTATGTTGAAATCTTCCTGAAGTCTCATTAAGTGTCCAGTAGCCACATCTCACTGTTCCCCTCACAGACAGGCTATTACAATCCCTGAAAGGGACAAAATATACCCCTCTCTTTTGAGCAAATAATGTAGAAACCTGTACAATATTTAATACAGTTGGAATTGACTAACCTGCCCAGACTCACAAAGGTTCCTCCCAGCATTCAGATTTTGTGGCTTCTAGTGCCACAGAAAATTCAGGGCACTTTGACAAATTCATTTCAATTTCACCAACACTTGCTAAGCTTGTTTGTAATTAGGTCTCCCTCCTACGTATTCATCATTCTCTTATTCAGCTACCAACAAGGAGACTTAGGGGTCAAGGCAAGATTCAGACATAGAGCTTTGTTTTGTCCAGACATATAAATCTGATGATCAATAAACCGATTAGTCTAAAAGGCATCCGTGATGTGAGGATCAATGCCTTTGAAGGTGGTAGGGGCTCTACAACTGAAAAAGATTTATGACAGTGAAGAGGGATTGAAGAGAGGGCTAAAAAGGTTTTATCTTGCTAATGTACATACTCTCTTTTTTATCCTGTTTGATGGAGCCTAAAATTATGGTTAGGAACCTGAGAGAAAGAATAGGACATCATAAACAAAGCCTGTTTTATAAGGCAGAGCTGAAATTTCTAGTGATCGAATTCCTTTTTCTCTATTCTTTTGTCTTTAGTGAAATGAGGACACAAAGGGCCAGTATAACAAATGCCCAATTTGGGGCTGCAGAGGCCTTTAAATCAGCAAGAGCTCTGCCCAGGGCATGGCATGGGGGGGGCCTAAACTTGGGCCCAGCTCTGTACTGATGTGCTGTGCAGTTTGGGGAAAGCCTGCCCTTCTGGGATCCAGGTTCTTCCTCCAGAAGGGAAAAGGTTGAATGCAAGTCTCTGATGTCCTTAAGGCATAACATTCTGAAGTTCTAATTCTTTGACCTGCAGATTTAGAATTCCTTTCAGGATAGCCAGGCCTCCAGTGAGTGAATTAAGTCTAAGTTCATTTGGGCAGAATCTATGAGTTTTTTTATGCAACACACCCAACAGCTTCTTTTATTTAGATG
This sequence comes from Carlito syrichta, assembly GCF_000164805.1. Taxonomy (NCBI): domain Eukaryota; kingdom Metazoa; phylum Chordata; class Mammalia; order Primates; family Tarsiidae; genus Carlito; species Carlito syrichta. The sequence goes on along the minus strand of NW_007061863.1, from coordinate 410,962 downwards.
CACAAAGTAATAAACCCTGATGTTTGTGTTACCCAGATATCCCAGGCTATGGCTCCAGGGGAGTTTTTAGTGTTCCTCAGGAGTATTGACAGGACCACCAGTCAGTTGTGGAAAGTTCTTGGCAATGATTTCCTCATAAAAGTCTTACTGAAATACCCAGACTTAAAATGTGAGTTCTTGAAAGATCCTCTGATATTATCTAGTCCAAACGAGGATATTCCCTGGGAGAGGAATTGATCTGACTCATTCACTGACTGAGCCCAGGATGAGGGCCCTCGGGCAGTTGCTGCAGCCTCCTGTGAGATCCTCCTGACACAAAAGGTCACCTTGAGAATCGCTCTGGTTAGAGGACCAGTACCTAGTCCTGAACTTGTAAGCAGTAGCTCTCTCTTTTAGCAGCTACTTAGTATCTCATTGTGACCTGTGTCTGTTAGTCTCAGTGATCCCTAGAGTCTCTTCTAGCTCTGCACTTCTGCTTCTCCTATCTCAAAACTGTCTGGACATGCAAGCAAAGCCTTCTTCTGCAGTATCATCTCTTTGACTGCCAAGGGTGTTCTGGCTACTGATTTGTATTCTAAGTATATGTGTGTCTCATTTCAAAATAACATGAAGAAAGGGAAATATTCTCAGGCAAGGTTATTCTTGGATGGAGAAACCAAATTCTACTGCAGTTTCTTGGAGCCTTTTGATTTTCCTCAGAGAGATAGTCTCAACACTTTGTAATATGGTTGTCCTTGTGGCATAGAGCGGGTAGTACAGCTTCCCCAGGGACTATAAAAATTTCAGAGCACATTCTCCAGGAGCATAAAGGAATGTCGTCAGCATCGTTTGCTTGTCAACTTTAAAGAAGCATAAAATCATGGCATTTTAAGCCATAAAATTTTAGGATATTAGAATCCTGAAATCTGTGTTCCAAGTTGAAACAGACCATATTATTCATAGTTTAACTTCCCATCGCCTATCTTTCAGACTAGTCTCTGCTTGCGTAACCCCAGGACAGAAAACGTACTAATAGCTAATTTTTACAAAGTACTTATAATATGTCAGGTCCCGTCCTAAGTACTTTGTACTTATTAATTAATGTAGTTATCACAGGAACTCTTCACAGTAGATAGTTACTATCCCTATATTACAGATAAGGAGACTGATATAGTCTTCAGCTATTAAGTAGCAGAGCTAGGGTTTGGACCCAGGCAGTCTGCTCATAACCACTACTCTATGCTGCAGTTTTTAGAAACAGGCATCTTCTGATTCAGGGGTATTCTGCTCTCCTGAAAAAAAAATAGATGCTCGGTATTCTTGCAGGACTTTCCATACCTTGTTTTATTCCTTTAAGTCCAGGGTCAGCAAACTTTCCTGTAAAAGGCCAGATAATAAATATTTTAGGCTTTTCAGGACATGTGGTTTCTGTCATAACTACTATTGTAGCAGGAAAGTAGCTATAGTCAATATGTAAATGAGTGGGCATGGCTGTGCTACAATAAAACTTTATTTACCATATCAAACTGCACTTACTAAAAACCATGACTGAAATTTGCCCATTTTAAATGTTAATAATATGAAAAAAGGTGAATTTGAGAGATATAGTCTCTTACATATCCTTGTCTTAGAGGTTCACAATTTACCCTACCACTTTAAACACTTCTCACGGTTGTGGCATTTAAAAAAATCAAAACTATCTCTGTTTTACATTGCTACATCACAAACTTAAGGATCTGTAGAACTCTTTCTTTCCTTTTCTTTGGCAAACCAACTGTTAAGATCCCTTGGAGCCGGGCTCGGTGGCTCAGCCTGTAATCCCCTACTTTGGGAGGCTGAGGTGAGTGGATTGCCTGAGCCCACGGGTTGGAGACCCGCCTGGGCAACTTGGCGACACCTCATCTCTACAATAAATCAAAAAATTAGCCGGCCGTGTTAGTGCACGCCTGTAGTCCCAGCTACTTGGAAGGCTGAGGCGGAAGGATCACCGGAGCCCAGCAGATCGAGGCTGCGGTGACCGGGAATGGCCACTGCACTCCAGTCTGGGTGACAGAGTGAGACTCCAACTCAAAAAAATTTTTAAAATAAAAATAAAAAAAGATCCCTTGGAATCGACAGTCTATTGTGCACACTCGGGATGTATCTGTCTTTGGTTTTTCTATAATCTCCCTTTGTCCTATAGATAGCAAACTGTCTCCAAAGTGAAGTACCCATCAGATGGCTCCATCTAGATATCTGCAGAGCTAGATTCCTGTCTTCCCACGCGATATCTGCTTCTCTTCCTATGACATCTCATGGTTAGCGCCATAATCTAGACACTTCAAGGGATCTGCTCTAGACTTCTCCCTCAACTGACTGACACTCCCACTTCCAGTTAGTTTCTGCTTCTTATTAATGCTACCTTCTCTTTAAGGTGTCCTTTCCACTCCATCCTCGGTGCCACTTATTTCCCCAAGCACAAAACCAGTTTTTCATAGAATAGGCTATGGATCTGCAGGTGGAAAAATAAATTACAAGATTCCACTAGAGAGGACAAGACACCTTTTATGGAACTGAACAGCAGCTCTCATGTCCTCCTGAGTCATCCATGGCAAGCAGGTGCCAAGCTAAAGCCGTGATGTGGACTGAGAGATTTGTGACCATGTGGTAGCTTGATTTTACTTGGGGTTGGGGTAGAAGAGACCCAGGATCTTTGGAATCATAGAATTTGAGCTTAGGAAGAGACCTTTCTTCCTAGCCTCCTGAATTTACAAAATAAGAAACTAAGGCTCAGAGATGTAGCAGTTGTCACCACAAATTAGGGAGAAACCCGGGACTGAAGCCTAGACCTCTTCCAATAATGTCCTGTCTCCATCCTGCCCCTCACTCCCTTCTTGAAGAAACAGCACCTTGAAGCCAAAAGAGTCCTGGGTGAGCATCTTGCAGGTGAAAGGGCCGAAGCCCAGAGAGGTTCACTGGTCAGCCAGACCCACCCAGGACGGGACCACAGGACAAAAGCTGACTCAGTACCACCCCACCTGGGCTTCAAAGCCTAGGGCCCCTAGCACTGTCCCCTCAACTTAGAAGAGTTTATTGTCTTTAGGAGAAGTTTCTGAAATGACTTACCTCTTCTGAGCCCCAGGATCCCCTTATGTAAAGTGAGAGTGTTGTGACAATCACTTGGGTTCCACAGAATTATTTCATTTTGTGATTCTGTAAGGAGTCAGTCTTGTTCCTGAGTGACTCGTGTTTCAAGTTTTTTCTGTGTACAGACTGTCTTTTCCAGGGGATTTCAAAGGCAGCACAATTTGTGTACATGGCCAATTGTGAGCTTCCTGGGCCTGACTTCTCAGCCCCAGCCCCAGCTTTTGTCCCTCTTGCTGTTGCACAGACATGGCCTGAGTTCTAGGCTGATGTAAATCTTTGTGATCCATGACTTCAGGCCTTTCAGGCTGCAGTGGTCCTCCTCCAGACCCGGGAGGGGAAGAAAAGCCAGCTCTGTGGAGCAGAGTTTTTCTGTAGCCCAGAAGATGAGGATCTCTGAATGGTGTTTTGTCTGGGATTTCACCTTCAATCTTGGTGGGGAAGAAGGGGTACATGGTGGAGGGAAGTCCAAAAAGGGAGAGATATAAAGAGAAGAAGAAATAGAGTGAGAGTAAGCGGGAAAACCAGACCCAGAAAGACAGAAACAGCAGCAGAAGATACACTGGGATGCTGAGTGAGGAGAGGAAAACAAGAAGATAGATAGTAGCAATAAAGGGTGGGTAGGTTGAGGGACCCCCATCTGTGTGCAACTGCCTGCTTCACACAGACAGCTCAGAATCCCAGGCTGTTAGAGCCAAAAGGGTCCCCGTAAGAGACCATCTGGTTCCAGCCTCTTATTTTTCAGATGAGAGCCCTGAGACGCAGAGAAATAAAAGATGCCCAGAATCATACATGCAGCCCTGTGCACCAGGACTGAGGGAGCTGCTTCTAGGGCTAGGGCTCTCTGGGTGGAGCCCTGTTCTCTGTTTGTTCTCATCTGTGTTTCCAGCCTGGATTCAACCCATCCTTGTCTGGGGAGTCGTGACTGGAACCTGCTGCCTTCTAGCAATGCTGTTCTGTCAACTAACTGGAGGTCTCTTTTATTGCCTTGGTACAGGATATACTGCCGGGACACCATACAAGGTCCCACCAACCCAGAGTAATACTGCTCCACCCCCTTACTCCCCATCACCCAATCCCTATCAGACGGCCATGTATCCAATCAGAAGTGCCTACCCCCAGCAGAATCTGTATGCCCAGGTAAGTACATGTAGAAACCTAAGCCCACTTCTTCTGCAAATAGAGGAGCCTCTGGCCTGGGCATGGCGTGATACAGTGGATTGGGTAGGGTGAGGAAAAGAGGAAAGGAGAGTTCATGGCCCCAGCCAGCTATCACTGTTGTGTCATTGAAGCAATATCCCTGCAGTCTGTTCCCTTTCTCATTACATCTCAGCCCCCAGAGGGGTGAGGTATGGTTATTTTGATTAACAGAGTTCAGAATGTCATGGCGGGCAAAGGCCCTTAGAGATCATCTAGCTCAACTCCTTTTTAACAAGTGGGGAAGCTGAGATCCAGAGAGGGGAATGACTTGTTCAAGGTCACGGTGAGCTACTGGTTGAGTCAGGATGAGACCTCAGTATGTCATGGTCTACTCTTCCTTGATAAAGTCTGTGAGCTGAGTGTAGAGGAGGAAAATGCCTGGGCTCTGCCACTAGTGTCCTGTATGACCTTGGACAAGCTGTTCTCTGTCTCAGTGCCTCACTGCCCCCTCTGGGCTCCTTCAGCTGGAGAATGTGTGTCCTCAGAGGATTGGTGCGAGCCAGGTCCTGTATCAAGCTCCAGCACGCCCGGGCACATTCCTTTGGAGTGACAGTTCTAAGTGAGGTGTAAGTGGTGAGAAGAATACTCTTGGTTCAAAAAACAGCTATGTTGTAGACTAGAAGGTAAAACTTTATAAATAAAACTAGAGCCTTGAGGTTAGTTTTTCTCATTCATGGCAGGCTGTTTTAGACTTTGCTCTCAGACCTCTAGGATTGCAAATCCACATTCTGAAACTCTAGTCATTCTTTTTTTTTCCTTGTAAATGTGGAACGCTTGACTGATTTGCATGTCATCCTTGCTTGGGGTCCATGCTAATTTTCTCTGTATCGGTCCAATTTTAGTATATGTGCTACACATTCTTAAGTAGAAACATTTGAGGATTATTTCAGGGTCTTCTGTCTCTTCCCCATAAAAGTCAGCCAGCCTGTGAACTGTGACAGCTGGAAGCAGCCAAGCGATTAAGGCGGTGAGAAGTCACCTCAGACTTCTGTCTCCATCTCCTTTTTGCCTAAAGGGAAACAGATATCTTGAAGGTTGGGCGTGGTAGCTCAAGCCTGTAATCCCAGCACTTTGGGAGGCTGAGGCGAGAGGATTGATTGCCACAGGTTCAAGACCAGCCTGGGCAACTTGGCAAGACCTCATCTCTACAATAAATCAAAAAATTACCTGGGCATGGTGGCATGCGCCTGTTCCAGCTACTTGAAAAGCTGAAGCAAAAGGAACACCTGAACCCAGCAGGTCAAGGCTGCAGTGGCCGTGAGCATGCCACTGCACTCCAACCTCCTGGGCAACAGAGTGAGACGACAACTCAAAAAAAAAAAAAAAAAAGATGTGTTGGAAAATGCTATCCATTTATGAGATTTTTTTTCAATAAGTAAAATGCCAGCATTTACACCAGTATGATAATACTGCTTCTAATTCTCCAGTGTATGTGCTCGAGCTTACCCACCCTCCTCACACACTTAGTCACTGATCGATTGCAGTCCCTGCCTTTAAAGTTTAGGCAGCTTATAAAGGTATATTGTAGTGAGATACAAACATTTTAAAATGCTAAAACCAGGTTTAAAGGAGGAGAGCTCTTAGCCCATTAGATAATCATAGCAGCCCTAAGAGCTCGGCAGGACAGGGTAGAGTCTTATTTTACAGACCAAGCTGAGCCTGGCACTGAACTGACCACAGTCACGTGGTGAGACAGAAGCCAAGCCCTGGCTGAGGCCCAGACTGCTTGTCCCTGGGCCAGTAATGCTCTCACTCCATCCCTCTCCTCTCCACACCCTGCTCACCTGTCCACATGCCTATGTGACCTCAGCCTCTTTCCCCCAGGGAGCCTACTACACACAGCCGGTGTATGCTGCCCAGCCCCATGTCATCCACCACACCACGGTTGTCCAGCCCAACAGCATTCCTTCCGCCATCTACCCAGCACCTGTTGCTGCCCCTAGGACCAACGGCGTGGCCATGGGCATGGTGGCCGGTACCACCATGGCAATGTCAGCAGGTGAGAGCAATGTCTGCATCAGTATTCATCCCTCTCTAGAAACTCATCACAGAGTGGAGAATACAATCATGTAATCGACTGCAGCAGAGCACAAGAAATCCTTGTCGGCCTGAGGGATGAGGTAGATTTCACCAAGAAGGACATATTGAGCTAGGCCTTGAAGGGTGAACAGAGGCTAACCAGAGAGGTGAAAGAGGGAAATGCAGTGCAGGCAGAAAGGAGTGTGGGATGTTCACAGAATAGAAAGGGTTCAAGACCCTTAGGAAATGGGGTATGGAGTTGGACAGGTGGCCAGAGCGCTGGCAAGGATAAGATGGTGACAAGTCTTGAATACCTTTTGATACGGAGCTCACAAAGGGGGCTAAGCAGGGGAGGGATGCAGTTGGGTTTGAACATTCTTTAACTGCAGGGTGGAGGCAGGATTAGAAGGAGAGCTAGAAGCAAGTAGGTCAGTGAGGAGGCTGTCAATGTAGTTTATGGGAGAGATGATGACGCAAGGACTCCGGGAGCAGCAGGGGGCTCAGAAGAGAGGGCACAGGGGCAATGTCATTTAGCACACAGGAGCTTAAGGGCCTGCCCAGTAATTACTCATGAGGGATGAAGGATGCAGAAGTCCTTAAGGACCCCTTCCCCATTTCTGGCTTATGCCAGGAATCAGACCAGAGCTCTGCCGTTAAGGAATCTCGAGGATAGGGGAGGGGGGAGCAGATCTGGGGGAGAGACGGTTCTAAGGAAGTCATCAGATGAGTTGACAGCTGGGGGGAAATATGGGCATTCCAATGAAGAGCATGCGAAGACAAGAGAGCTCTGAACAGCCTCCAGAGACCTAGTTTTAGAGGAACCAGCGAGGGAAGAAAGCACAAGGAGAATGGGCATTTGGGTTTTATTCTGCCCTAACTTCAAGGCATGGTTGAGGCCTTGCTCCCTAGATCAAGTCAGCAAGCTGTGGGACATCTCAGTGCCAGCCTGTTGTTCAGGTTCTGGGGACCACATCTTGATAGACCAGAGAGCCCTGCCCTTGAGAGCACCCAGGTTAGTGTGGGAAATGCAACCACAGACACCAAGTTACTGCTTGGTATGAGGTGTGTCCAGTAAGAGAAGCATACAAAGAGAAGGAAAAGGCAGGCTTTGAAGGATAGTGATTGATTCTGTCCTCCAGCATCAGAAAAGATTCCCTGGGGAGGTGAAGCCTGGCATGGTGGAGAAGGGTGGACAGCGGTTCACCAGGTGGGCAAGGGTGATGGGGGCTAGGGCAGAGGGAGCAGCCATGCATAGCGCCTCGGTTTCATCTTCGCCCCTGTGCCCTTGTCAGGCTAATTCCTCTCTCTCTGGATGCTCAGGTACCCTGCTGACTACACCCCAGCACACCGCAATTGGGGCACACCCTGTCTCCATGCCAACATACAGGGCCCAAGGAACCCCTGCGTACAGCTACGTGCCCCCGCACTGGTAAAGCCTGCAACCCATCCAAGTGAGTGGGGCCAGGATGGGAGAAGAGGGAGGGCGTACACACAGAGCTGCCTCAAAGCCCCAGCTTGAATCTGGAGCACAGGTGTCAGCAGAGGCAGGTGCCAGTCGAAGTTATGAGTTGTTTTCTTGTTCTAAGGTCCGTAATATCACACTTGACATGTTACCCCTGTGACATGTAGCTGAATAGTAGCTCTGTGACATAAGGATCATTAACTCTATTTTACAGATAAAAGTGACTTAGCCAGTAAAATCAAGCTAGGACTTAAACTTCAGTCCTCTAGTACTAAATTCTGTGCTCTTCACTTAATTGTTTTCCGACTTCTTTTAACTGTGGGCCCCACTCTTCAGATGAAATCTTACCTAAATCAGATGTTGGCTTTGGGGGGAGCCAGTTGGAGACCTTGGGCTGACTCACACCACTAGCTTCCTTACTGCCTGTAAGGCAGTGCCAGTGAACTGCAAGGCTCCAGGGATGTCACTGTGAAATCCCCCACCTCCTCCAGGGACTCTTGGCACTAGAGAGCCCAGCTCCCACGGGTGGGAAGCAGGCAGCCCACCGAGGTATAGAGGGTACTATTTGGGGCTCCCAAGTTGAGGGGTGGGTCCAGAGGCTTCCTGAAGTGGCCTCTAGAGTATCGCTGTCATTGATGACCTTCCCTTTCCCCTGCAGATCTGGAGTCACACATTGTATGCAACTACTCAAGTCTTACACCGGTGCTGGAGCAGTTCCCTAGCAGCACCACCTCTATTTGCAAGAAGAGACAACGGAAGTGCAAGGGTCACTTTATGCATCTTTAATGGTTTCGGTTTTTATTTTTGGTTTTTGTAAAAGCTGCTTTTTCTAATCTCCTGCCTCTCCCCCACTGCCCCCCTCTTATCCTCTGCCCCTCCAGCCCAACCCTCCCCTTCCATCTGACCAGGCCACGTCCTCTCTGCTCTTCCTTGCCTCCCTAAGCATCCTGTCCCCGGGAATCCCAGTGAGGTGGCAAGCAGAGAGTAGGGTTTATTGCAATGGTTCAGCCCAAGGCTCGGTTTCATTTGAAGAGCATAAACAGATGTGGCCCTCAGGTCCAGGGTAGAAACTCGAGCTGTTGAGCAGGCCACATCTCTGGGGATTGTCCTTTTTTGGTTTTTCTTAAGCAAGATTAGTTTGGGATATTACCATGTCCTGACACAAACAGAAAGTCTTCTTAGAACCATCGCAACAGACCAAGACCAAAACCACCTGATTATGTAGGAGTGTTATTAGCAGCTTAATACTCCAGGCTGAGAACCTGGGGAAGCCAGGCTTTAGAATTTGGGGGAGGGTGGGGGGAGGGGGTACTGTGGGGAAGGAGAGGGAAGAAGGGGAGAGAGGTGTTTGCTTGGTGGCTTTGATTTGAAAGGTCCTAGGCCACACTGTCGGCCTGCACCGTCTGATTTGCACAGTGATGTTAACTGACCTGGCACTTCCTCAAAAGGTGATTTTGACCTCAGACCTGCCGGCAGCTGCAGGGTAGTGGGATCCCAGTATCCTGAGGCCTTGGAAGGCCAGGCGCCCTGTGTAATCCAGACCTCGGTCTCTGAGCTCTCATGGTCCCACTCTTATGAGGCCCTTCTCCTGATAAGAGTGGCCACCTAGGGCATTTCTCTCCCTTTCCCTTCTGCCTTTCCCAGTGCCAGGGCTCACCTGTCTGTCTGTAGGGCTGGCAGGCAGGCCAAGCTCTTGGTTACCTTGTGCCATTCATGGCCAAAGTGAAGGAACCACATTCCAGGTGGGTGCTGGCGGCTCTGAAGGTCAGGATAGTGAAGGAAAAGCAATAGCAATAAACATTTCATAGACTCATGGAACTGAAGGGACCTTAGCAATTCATCTCATTCCTTCCCCTATTTGATAGATGAGGAAACTGAGGCCCAGAGAAGAGGAAAGGACTTCCCTCGACCTCGCAGTGAATTAGCATTAAATGCAGCCTTCCTACCTAGTGGCACGTTGCCTGCAAAAATTTACCTAGGGATGGATTGGCTTGGTTTTGTAAAAATTAAGTCAGCAGTGCCCACACCTGGTGAGCTCTGAAACAGTCTCTGGGCTCTTGTTTCTGCTCTTTTCCGCCTTGGACTCCAAAGGCGGGGCCGAAAACTGGGCAGAGGCCACATGGGGGCAGATGGCAGAAATTGCAAATGAAGAAATAGCATTTGGAAATTCTGTGAAGACATCTGGAACTTTCGTCTTGTACCTGACTCCACTTCTAGGAAAAGGAGCAGGTGGGCGGGCTGGCTGAAAAGGAGAGGCCATGCTTTTAGGACAGTAGCCCCTCATCCTGAGAGGAGAGGAAGAGAAAGAAGAGAGTGGGAGTCACCAGGAGAGGAGGACAAGTCCCAGGAGACCTAGGCTCATCTGGGAGAAGAGGGAGCCCTGGGACAAGGAGGCCCCGCTAGTCTCAGCCAGGAGCCTGGATGACCCAGCACCACGCTCCTGCACCCAGCGCTGGGCTGGGCCGGGCCAGCAGCCCCTTTAGGGGTGGGGCAGGAACATTTTACTGTACAAAAATGGGATCATTGACAACATTTGGGACTTTTGAATAACTATTTTCATTTTAAATCATGCAAACTTGGATATACCCTTCTCCCCTACCTCCCGTGTGTCCCTAAAGGAGGAAAAAAATCAGGAAACCCTTGGGCTGGAAGGACCTCCGAAGCTGTCTAGCTGTTCCCAGGGGGTGGAGCCCATCAGCATCCTTGGCCCAGAGCCAAGTCTGGGGGCCCACTTTCCCGGGTGTCCAGGGATCTTCAGGACCAGTAAGACAAAAATCCAGCTGTTCTAAATTCTGGGATGTTCTAAATTCTGGGATGCTGATGAGGTTTCATTTTATAACAACAGAAAGTTTTCCAGTGTTAATCCATTTTTTTTGCAAATACCTCCTCCCACCCTCTTTGGTTTTGTAAAGGTGGGTGAAGGTTGTTTTAGATTATGTCATATGTGTTTGAAAAATGCCAAAATAATAATAATGATAATAATAATAGGAAACCTTTGCATATGTCAGATGTGTCATAGATTTTTAAAGCACTTCACAGCCTTTAATTTACTCGTCCTGAGAGAGGGGCTGAGTCAGAGTTATTACACCCAGTTGACAAATGAGGAAACAGGCCTACAGTGAACAAAAGGCTAGTATCCGACCAGGCGTCTTGGAACCCTGCTGCCTCCAGGTGGGCTGGGGTGGAACTACAGAGAGGAAGTAAGAAAAGGAGGAGACCTAGGAATGACCTTGAACTCTTGTTCTTTCTACACCAGTGAGTAGAACTAGCATCTGGACCTCAGAGTTCACAGAGCAGTTTAGCACACATCATCTGGTTTAACCCTATGAAATAGAGATTATTTCCCACATTTGATCCATGAGGAAATGGAGGCTCAGAAAAGTAGAGCAGCTTGCTAGTAAGCGACAGAGCCACTTGAATCCCAGGCTGTCTGCTTTCTCTTTCCCCTCCAGGCAGACCCTTACAGGCTCACATACAGAAGCATCTGTGTACCCTATCCCAGCTCCTCCTGTGTAAGTCAAGAGCAAAGGAAGGCCCCAGGGAGAAAATAAGGCACTGAGAGGCTGTGGTCTGGAAAAGCCCAGGCCCGGCATTTCTTTCAGTATGAGCACTAGCGCCCTAGTTCAGCTAGCCTCACCCTCTTGCTTTGATGGAGATCCACAAGCCTGGCCAAGCTTGGGGAGTCAGTGCAGAGGGGCTGAGTCCAGAAGAGCAGGACCAGGCGTGTGCCTCTGGTTGGATGAGCACAGCTCCTGGGAGGGCCACAGGTGACTGGGAGAAGATACCATAGCCAGCAGTCATCCAAAGATTCCGGGTGACCCTGGCCGGGAGTCAAGCCAGGCAAAAGGTCAGAGCTGGGTAGGAAGGCAGAGAAGGCAAGGGATGTGCCCACGTGGCACAGTGAGCCGCAGCACTGGCACCAGCATGCAGACCCCTGCCTCCTTCCCAAGTGCCTGCCCCCCCCCGGGTACAACACCTTCGTGGCCAGGGTCAGGGTACAGTGGTTCAAGTCACCAGCCAACCTCCCTGGCTTCCCCACTTCAACCTTGCTCCCTCTCTTCACCAGCCCAGGTGAGGAGTTTGATCTAGAAGCTGGGATGACTCCAAGTAGTGCAGGTCTGAAACATAATCTTTTGCCACATTTTGAAAAAAAATACATATTTAATTTCTTCCTCATGAGATAGGACCGTTGCCATTCCTTCTCTTTCCTACTGGGCAATGACCCCAAAGTGAATATCCCCTTCTCTGAATATTCAACAAGGACATACCTACCTGTCCAGACCTTTTTTGGTATGCAAAATGCTTTGACATTGGTGGCCAAAATCCCCATCCCTATAGATAAAAAAACTAAGGCTCAGAAGACTTAAGAGACTCGCTAAAAGGTCACACAGTTCTTAAGTAAAAGAGCCAGGATTTGAGATCTTCAATCCTCTGCTCTTCTGCTGCCATCTGTTGCGTCCCTCAGTGGCAAGCATGAAGAAGGGAGAGGCAGGTCGCCTCTGTCCCCAAACAGAAGACTTTATGGAGACCTGGGGAGTTCAGTCCTCTTGGCTGGGCAGATTTTTATCAACTGCTGCTTTGGGCCAGGATCTGTGATAAGACTGGGAAACCCAGAGGCATATCCAGCTGGTAGAGGGAAGATAAGAATTTGCAACAAAAGACCTAACTTGAAGAAAACACTTTGGGGACTTTGGAGCCATGATGCCCAGGACTGAATGCATGGTCAAGGACAGTACCAGGCATCTTTCTATTAATAGACCTATGTCCCTGGGAAACCTTACGACTCAAGAGCCTGCCCACTGTCCAGATGCAGTGAGCTGACATTTCAAGGGGACCCATGGTAGCCCTGATTGACCAAAAGCGTATGGACTGAAGTCCCTGGGCTTGCTTTTCCCTTGGGTAAGAACCAGGACTTAGGGAGACTCTGAGCATGTAGGCTGTATACATCCCAACCCTTGTTCCTGGCCACCCAGATTGTTCCAAATTTGAGGTGTCTCACTCCCAGGAATAGAGTACTTCTCTGAAGGGCTTGCTTTGGTCCGATGGCCTTCAGAAGTGAATCATGTGGAGCAGAAAAGTAGGACAGGCCCCTTGGTCATGAAGTTCTGGCATCTTCATTGTGCAGACAGAACTCATCCAAGGTTCCAGTAAAGTATTGGCTGAGCCAGGCCTGGAACCCTGCATATCACATTCCTTGGCTCTGCTGTAGCCACAGGGGACAGGGCCCTTTCATCTTCATCTTCTATATCACCAGGGCGTTCCTCCTCAGTTCCAGTTGAGTGGAGTCTCTTTTCCATCCTTTATTCCACCACATCACTACTGGGTTTGTGGCCCCAGCTGCTTGCCAAGCCTGGGAATCTGGAGCGGGTTGAGTCATGGAGTGGGCAAGGGGGACGCAGGCTCCATGTGGGTATGTAGCCCCCAGGGTCTGGGCCCCACCCACATAGCTGAAGAAACACAGCCAGGTAAATGATCAGATTCCACACCCAAGCCTCAGTGCCAGGCTGCGGTGGGCATGCCAGGGTGGCTGCAGGGTTCATCTTTTACTCGTCCATGTCTCTCTCTCCTAGAATACTCCTTGTTTCTGAAATTAGGAGCTACACTGTTCCAGGGCCCAGCCTTCAAAATTCCTGGCAGGCTCACTTCAACATTCCACGGACAGCCTTGCCTGGCCAGATTGGGTCCCACTCCCCCAGTTTCTCCAATGGGTATTTTCTGTCTGGCATGCTATTGAGTCCAACCCAAAGCCCAACAGGAGTTGGGACTGGCTGCCACAAAGCCAGAAAGGGACATGGCAGCACTTGCTTCCCTGTAGCTGCCTTCCTAGTCCCTGGATATCCTTGCTGTGGCAGTGAGACCCTGTACCCTTTCCAGCCCCTGGCCGAGGGAGATTTTCCTTTCTGAAGAGTGTGATGTAACAGCTTTGCAGATAAGTAGCAGCCCTTAGGAATCAAATGGGTGAAATCAGCTTTGGGCCTGACCCCAGCTAGACCAGCACCTCCAGGCTCCAGCGTTCCTCCTCAGGCCTAAGAGAGTCAGGGAGAGTGGGACTGGCCCAGTGTGACCTTCTCGGGTCAGCCAGATTGTACAGATCTGTGGTGTGACTCAAAACTCCTCCTGACCCAAGGGGGAGGTAAGGCTAACCTTTAGCAACTTGGAGTTGTCTGTAATGACCTTTAAAGGCCCAGTGGCCTGTTCCCATCCTGACTTCAAGGCATCTGCATCCCTGTTTCATATCACATGGCAGAGAAACCTGTTCTCATGGCATGTAACATCCCTGTGAAGAGAGCGTTGTATATGATTTTGTATTTTTTAATTCATTTTAATCTACAGGTTGAAATCTAATTTTTAAATTTTATTGGAACTCACATTTTAAAAATAAAAGCATTTTAAAATAATAATAATAATAATAATAATAAACCTTTGACCGGTGTCTTCCAAGTAGTTTGATCAAAGAATTTATAGGTGTTTTCAAAACACATCCTGGCGTGTAAAGATTGGAAAGCCCAGGGCCTCGCTTGTGTGTATGAGTGTAAATCTGGTTTTGTTTTGTTGTTTTGGATTCTTTTGGGTTTTTGTTTTGTTTTGTTTTGAAGATCAGATAGTGATCACTCTGAAAGATTGAAGCCAAGAATTTGTAACTATGATATTTACTGTAAGCTGTAGAACACTCAATAACTATTAAAAAAAAGTTTCCAAAAAAAAAGGTCTTAGGTGACTAGACTGAGTGGTTCTTGGGGAAGGGAGGCGCAGACGGCCAAAAGAAGGCCACCCCCTGGGCCAGGGAGGCCCTTGGGCTTCTCCCCAAGCTGATGCTGAAATTGTTCTTGGCAGTCAAAAAATACCTGTGCTGCGTCTCAGACAAGGCAGGGGGCCTGTCTCGGACCCCACAGTTGACAGGAGCTGTGCAGTAGCAACTCCCGTGCCTGTGCCAAGTATGCGATATGGAGCCCAGTAAGGCCGTAAGAACTGGCACATCTGCTGAGCTATCTGCTCCATGGAGCTGCCACCTCTCGAGGCTACCGCGTGGCTGGCGCTTGTTGCTCATTTACCTTAAAACACCATGTGAGCCCCATCTTAGACGAGGCAGCTAAGGAGGCTGGGTGCCTTGGCCAAGGACACAGAGCTGGCGAGGGGCAGAGGCAGAACTCACAGTGGGTCTGGCTCCATCGCCCTGGCCACTAAGCCCGTGTGCTGCCTGTCTCAGAGGAAGCAAGGCTTGAGTTTTCTTAAAGGGTGGATTTGTCAGATGGGAAAGCAAGGGGGACTTCGTGGCTGATGGTTACAGGACAGTTGAAGGATGCTACATGCCTCCGAGTCATCAAGTGCTGTCAGTTTTACCTCCTAAACACCGGAATCTCATCTCCGCTCCCCTCCAGGCGAAGCCTGCTCTGGTCCAGGCCCAGGCCACTCCCCTAGCCTTCCGTTCGCCGTGCCTTCCCTGGCCGGCCCCTGTAGTGCTCCTCTGTACCCACAGCCACACCTTTGAGAATTTAGTCACAAGAGTCCAAGTAACTTGGCTCATCCTGCAGCCAGAATGAAAACTTGGCCCTCTTTACTCTGCAGTGCTTCTCACTCTGTGCCTCCATGCAGCCTCCCCTCCTGTCCTTGACCCACATTAAACCCCCACAGTGGGCGGGAGAGACCACCTCTGGCACAGGCATTGCTGGGGCTGTGCGTGGCAGCCAGCTTCTCAAGTGCAGGAGGGGATTTTTTTCTCCCAGAGGCTCAGCTCCAGGTCACAGTGACAGGTCTAAGGGCCAGGAGCTGGGCGGGGCGGGGCGGGGGTGGAGGCGTGGGCCCTGGACCCGGCCATTCTGGCCCACGAGAGAGGGGGTTGAACAAAAGGTCAAGCTCAGAACCCCCCTCAGCGGGCAGCCCAGAGCCCCACCCTGGCCTCCATCTCCACCGGTAGCCAGGGTCTGTCTTGAGCTCAAGAGCTGACAGGGCTGTGGGAATTTAGACGCGAAGCCAGAAAAGCTTCCGGGTGAGGGTGTGAGCCCTGAAGGCCAAGGGCATACACATATCCTACGAGCTCTCAGCTCTGCAGCCCACTCTTGGGAGCTAGCTTCAACATCCCAAGTGACAAGTGGAGAAACTGAGGCTGGGCCATACCGTCCAGCAAGCAAGAAGTTGAGGTCGGGGGGTGTCGGGAGGGGAGCCCAGGGCTGTGCTGGGGGCTTCCTTCCTGGCCTGGGAAGCCGACCCAGCCTCAGTCTCAGCCTCCAGCTGGCTCGCATCTGGATGTGCCTCCCCAGGCGGGGCGGGCAGATCCGGGAGAGGACATCCAGACTGCTCTGGGGAAGGAGGTGGAGACCAGAGCGGGAAGGGGGGGAGGGTCCACCCACTCCCCGTGCCCAGGGTGAGCAGCGTGCCAGCCAGGTCCCAGGTGGAGTGGGGTTGGGTGGCTGGCTGAGGGTCAGCCAAACCTGAGGTGCAGCTGGACAGCAAGAGGGACTCCAGGCACACCCTGGCAGCCCAGGGAACTGTCCTTGGTGACTTCTGCTAGCCCGCTACGGCAACGCCCTGTCCCAGACGTGGGCGACCCTTGCGGCTCCTGCCCCCCACCTGCTTCCTTCCTCTCTCCACATGCAGGTGGACCCTTAGTGTCCTGGGTCCTCACAGGTGCCCATCCCTTTCCCGCCCACCTGAGAAGCCCCAGAGGAAAACCTGGGCTCTCGGTCCTCGGGGAGCAGCGAGAGGCCGAACCCTAGAGCACATCCGCCCAGGGCGAGAGTCTTCTCTGCAGGGGATGGGCCAGGGCCCTCCTCAGGTCCTGCCAGGAGAAGTGTCCCGCTCTCAGTGGAGCCGCCCACGCCTACGTGGCCCTCTCCACACCTCCCCGGGTTCCCTCAAGTGTCCTCTGCTAGTTCTTCAGCCTCTCTGTGAGGCCACTAGCACTAAGTGGGTGCCCCCTCCATCTTTAAACACTGTACCAAACATCAGCAAGACCCGCAGATTAACTGCAAACCTCTCCTCAGAGCCTGAGGCCCCGCCAGCCATGGCCTGGCACAGCCAGGCTTCTGTGGGGAGCTGGCTCCTCCATCTACTGAAGCGGACCCGGCCCTGCTCCCACTCTCCCTTGGGGGACTCCCCCCAAGCCCCCCGCCCACTCACCAGGGCATGCAGTGGTCCCATCTCCACAGCAGCATCTGGCCTTGCCGCCCACCCTGTGCCCACCCCTTCCCAGGCTGCCAGGGTGCTGTCCCTGCCTGGAGTTCCTCCTCCCTTGGCAGCGCTTGCTCGGCCATGCCCGGAGCAGCCCGGGATCTGCCCAAGCCCTGGCCCCAGGACGTGTTCCCTCCTGGCCAGTCCTGTGTCCGTGCCCACCTGAGTGCTTGGAGGGGTGGTCGTCCGTGGCTGTCTCCCGAGAGCTCCGGGCCTTCGCATCCAGATGCTTCAGGACATCCCCCCGGCCCGTCACAGGTGCCCCCGGGACGGCACTGCCTAGTTGCCCCACTCAGCTGGCCCCAATTCCTTGGCCCATCACCAGGCCCTAGCACGTCAGCCGGCCCTAGGAGTCTTTCCAGGACGACTGCAACAGCTTCCTCATGATACCCCTGCTCCCGTGGTCTCTGCACTGTCCACCCTGGCCAAGAGGGAGCTCTGCCCCTTCCCGAACGCTTGAGGCGCCCCGTGTCCTTGGCACAAGGCCTGTGCGCCCACACTTTCCAGCGCCCCGTCAGTGTTGGTGCCTGGCCTCGGTGTGTGCTGCTCCCTCTGTGGGCCTTGTCCCCTCCTCCCACTTCCAGTCCCACTCATCTTCTCAGCACCCTTCACCACCCTGCTCTGCACAGCTGCGCCTCCTCTAGTGCTGCACTGCCCTGTGTGGTCACCGCTGGCCACGTGGCGTGGAGCCCTGGAAATATGCTCGTTCCTGTCGAGATGCCTAAAACACCAGATTTCAAAGCAAAAGCAAAAACTAGCTCATTCATACTTTTCATACCGATTTCATAGTGAAATGAAAATATTTTGGATCTATTGGGTTAACATATATTAGAATTAAGTTTCTTTTTAATTTTTTGCAATGTGGTTATTAGAATATTTTTAGCCACATAAGTGGCTCATGCTCTATTTCTGCCGAGCAACACCGCGGCCAGGGGCTCGTGAGAAGCAGATGAGGCGGGGACCTCTCGCAGGCCCTGCTTCCCTGCCGCCCAGGCTGGTGCCTCAAGGGCCACGGTCCGGCACGTGGTGCCCAGCACAGAGCAGGGCTCCCAGAGGTGGGCTGGGAACAGACGGCCTGGGGAAGGGCCAGAGAAAGACGCTCCCGTGACAGCATTTTCCCACCTTTTATTAGTCAACAAACAGATGGGGATGGAGACACAGACAGGACAACAGCGAGTTTCAATAAATAAGAGGGATGGGGGTGGGCAGCGGGCCCGCGCCCGCACGGCCCCACATAAATAACCAGGCTGCTCAGCCACAGTGGAGATGCAGGCTGAGCCTGGCAGTCGCCCTCGCAGCCAGATGGCACCACAGGGACACAGACACCACCGAGCCCGAGGTGCTCGCCAGCCTCGCCAGCGCCCCACTGCCCGGAGCTCCCGAGGTCTTGGGCGGCTGCACAGGCTGGGGCTCTACCCCACAGCCCTGCTGGCTCAAGTCTGTCTCGTCAGTGTCATTAAAAACAGCAAGGTGGGGGCAGGCACATGCATTAAGCGCCTTCTGTAGGCAGAGCCACGGATGGACAGCCCTGTGGGGGGCCTTGAAGGCAGAGGCCCTGGAAGCAGCAGAACGGGCCGGGTAAAGCTACTAATGGGAGGGGTGGCAGAGTCCAGCTCCCCGCCCTCACGACCCAGCCCAGAGCCTACAAGGAGCTGGAGCAGCCCGGGTACTGAGGCGTCATCACTCCCCACTTCACAGTCAGCAACACTTGGCCCAGCAGGGGTGGGGGATTCACACTCCCAGCCCAGGACTTGTTGCCCCTTCCCTTTCCGGGACCTGCTGGGAGAGGGGGGAGGGGCAGACCTGCCGGAGGGTCCCGTACAGGGGCGGGGCCAGCTAGTGACCAAGGCATGGGGCCAGGGGTGCCGGGTGCAGGCCCCGCCCCTCCGCCAAGCCTGGCCCCCTGGTGGCACAGAGGCTCCTGTGGGCTCCGGCTAGGGCAGGCACAGGGGTCAGGGGTGCCTGCAGGGGAGGAACCTGGCAGCAGGGGCGGGGCAGGGCTCTCCATCTGCTCTTGCACACAGTGCCTGCCGGCCTGTCGCCTCCTCGCTGGGCGGACGGTTCCACCTCCAGGCCTTGGCCTTGGCTGTCCTGTCTGCTGGACCATGGCTTCTTGGTCCTCACAGTCCCAGATGCAGCTCCACCTCCTCCAGGAAGCCTTCGGAACCTCCCAAGGCAGGGCTGCAGTGTCTTCAGACTAGCCAGCTCTCAGATGACCAAGTTGCTCTCGCTAAGCCGGACCACATAGCGGTTCTCCTGAGGGGAAGGGGCCGGAGCGAGTCAGGGCCTGGCTTCTAGGCTCTGGGAAAGTGGGCCCTGCCCAGGGCCCCTTGTGCTTCCACCGCTGCTCTGTCTTGGGTCAGGGCTGGCCCACACACCCACGGACACCCGCCCCGGCTCTCACCTCGGCCTTGTGCTCTGCTGGGGGCTTCAGCCACTTGGTGTGGCTTCCACCACTTCCTAGCAGTGCCCGCTGCTCAGGGGGGAGGCCGGGCTGGGGGCAGTCGGGGAGATCAGCCCCTGAGGGTCCCACCTCCGTGATGGTCTTCACCTCAGAACTTGCCCGCTGCTCGGGGATCCGAGCCACGCGGAACCTGTGAGGAAAGGTGGTGCAGTCATCCCCGTTAGAGGAGGAACCCGGGCACAGAGAGGGCAGGGTCACACAGCAAGTCCGTGGATCAAAACCGGGGCCTAGTGATGCCTGAGCCCTTCCCAGCACCCTCTCACCCACAGACGAAGGCTTCACTCTGCTGCTTGTACCCAGCCCCCACCCTACCCCAACTCTAGGCTGCAGGTGGACAAGCCCTTGGCCTGAGAGGGCCAGGTGTGATGGGGGCCAAGACCCTGCCCTGGGGACCCCCTGCGAGTCACAGCATAGCCGGGAAGTCCCGCCTTCTCTCGGCTGCTCCCACTGCCCAGAGAGGCCCAATAAGAGCAAGGCCAGCACTGAGCAGGGCTCAGCCGAGGACCCTGCCGCCCCCGTCTTCCCCACGGGCTGTCATATCTTCCCCCGACCCTGCGTGTCTGCCCACCTCACCTGCCCACGGACAAGATGGTGATCTCGCCCTGGCGTCCCGCCTTGGCCCCCGCCTTGGGAGCCCTGGCCGGGTTGGGCAGGAGGCTGGGAGCAGGGGTCGCGGCAGCTGCGGCCTCGGGGGACAGCAGCACCTCGGGCCACTTCTTCTGGCTGCATCGGGAGCAGCAGGGCCCCGAGAGCGAGGCCAGGCCCTGCACAGTGTGGAGGTGGTGGCGGTGCGGGCAGATGTGCGGCATGCTGGGGGGCGCCGGCGGCGGCCTGCAAGAGGGCACAGATGGCTGCAGTCAGCCGGGCGGGCCGGGTCAGCAGGGAGTGGAGGGGTCAGGGTGACTTGAGGAAGGCCACCCAGGTGAGCCCCAGGAGCAGGCTGACCACCTGCCCCTACCTGCCACTCACCGGGGCGCAGGCCCGTGGCCTGTCTGCACCAGCTGCCTGCTGTGGTATTCTTTTAGCAGCTCCTCCAGGGCTGCCGCATTCTCTGTGGGCAGCTGCAGTCAGAACCTGGCTCTGGCCACACAGGGAAGCCCCCACTTCCTGCCCCGGCAGAGACCCTCTAACCGACCCCTCCCCAGCCTGGGCTGTGCGCCTTTTTCTCCCCCTTCACCAGGCAAGAACAGGAGGCTGACGTGCAGCACTGCAGGGTCAGAGGGCACCAGGCTGCCTGAGACATCCGGCAGGGCGGGGCAGAGCAGGGCTGGACTCTTGACCCCTACACGGCCTCACAGCCTCCTGCAGGAAACCCTTCTCTCCTAGCAGCAGTCGGGATGGGGCCAGACCCCCTCCTCACCTTTCTTCTCTGTGATCAGGCGCACCAGGACACCAATGGTGTCCTCGTTAGCGTCCTCAGTCCGGTAGGCAGGGTTGATTCCTGGGGAAGAGAAGCGAAGGACCATGATCCTCGGCAAGAGGAGACGCCAAACTGCACCAGGATTTTCCGGCAGGGGGCGCCCCCGCTCTTCCTCAGAGGCACCACAGGCCCTGTGCTTGTGGGTTTGGGGGCAGAAGTCTCCCAGAGCCCGCACCTGAGGGACTCCAGGCTCAGACAAGCCCATCAGCCCCTCTACGGCTCGATGTTGCTACTTCCTGCAGCCAACAGCCCCCGGTGCTCAGAGGTTCTGGCCACCTGAGCGCCACAGTCCCTGTGCATGTGTGTGTGGGAAGGTCGGCCTCCCCTGGCCTGCCCTGTCCCCCGCTCAGCCTCAGGGAACTGTGAGCTGCCTCCCCGCCCAGAATACCCACATCCACAGCAAACTGCTATTGCAGGCCTATTACCTCCCTGCACACCACCCTGTCTATGTAACTGTTTAACTGAGGGTTCCTGGTCAGCTTTGGGCCCAGATCTCACGGGCATGAGAACGGGCCACTATGATCAATCCTGGGTCCAGCAGCCAACAGAACTCCTAGGACTTGGACCCAGGCAGCAGGCAGCAGTTAAAGGACGTCACTAGGAAAACAAGCCCAGTCACAGGCAAAGTAGCTCCAAGTCGCCATCCGCCTTCCGGCCTGCCAAATCTCTGGTCCTCTTTCTGCCACCTCCAGACTCCAGTGTCAGGAACTGGAGGGGGCTCTAGACAGCCCCAGACGGCCTGGGGTACTGGCATGGGAAATGCCATTTCACTCAACTCACCCATGGGCATTTGGGGCCCCTACTGTTCAGGGAACAGTGGTGGGTGGGGAAGAGGTGGGGCCCACGGCCCAGGGCTTGCAGGGTGGGGGGTTAGCACGTGCCTCCCCTCTGGTTCCCAGACTTGTAACTCAAACCACAGCCTGGAACTGAAACCCGAGCCACTCGTGGTGCCTGCCCAGCCGCCCCACCAGCCCTCCTGATGCAGGGCATTCCTCCCACTCCAGGCTGGGGGTCAGAGGTCATCTGCATACCTCAAAGGCCACCTGACCCTTGAGCCATAAACACCGCTGCGACCTCCAAGGAGTCCAGAACCCCACGACTGGGCAGGGCCTCACCAGGGTGGGAATCTCAGCCCTGCTCTGCCCCCACCCCCCACACCTCCACCACCTCCCCCTTCCTCCCCCGTCAGTTGGCGGCTGTCGCCTTCTGCTGGGCCCTCCGAGGCCTCTTCCTGTCAGACCCCTCAGGCCAGGGAGGGTACCTCCGCAGACCCTGAGCTGAGCTGCAGCTGGGCTGGCTGGCGGCGCCCATCCTCCCGCTCTGGACCCCAGCCGGGCCTCACCGCTGCCTCCGCCTCCGGGGCCGGGCCCGACCTCCTTGTGAGCCGTGCAGTGGTAGCCCTTCCGCTTGAGGAGGTTGCACACCAGGATCCCCAGCAGCCCCATGAGGCAGAACACGGGCACGATGGCGATAACCGCATACTGGGCGGCCGTCTCCTCG
>NW_007061863.1:374297-388607 GCF_000164805.1 Carlito syrichta | reverse complement strand
CCGCCACCTCCACGCCACGGCGGGCCCGCCGCCCCCACGCTGAGCATCACAGAGGCAAGACGGAGCAGAAAGAAACACAGACACAGAGGCAGAGAGGCCCGGTTAGGTTGTGGGTGGGGAGAACTCATGCCCTGGCATCCGCGCCTCTCCTCCTCCCAGGCCGCCCAGGCAGTCATCCCGAACGAGGCCTCCTCGGGCCTCAGGTTGGCCTGCCTCCCCTCGAGTTGGGGTCGGGGGGACAGATGACACACATGGCACATGCCGGGCACAGAGATACAGGATCCTTCCTCCCTGCGGCCTGGTCCGTGAGTTAACTCCTCAGAAGGGGCCTGGCTCAGCGGTCAAGGGGTATGTGCGTGTATGTGAGGGTGAGTGCACACGTGGGTTCACACTTATCACATGGGTCTCTTTGCAGGGATGGGGACAGGGGACCGGTCAGGATGTGAGGTCCCCGGTCTCCATCTGTAGCTGTTGTCTGCTGGATGTCCCTGCCACTCAGACGCATGGCGGGCAGACACAGCCAGTGGAGTGACAGACCGTGTCCAGCTGGACACCCTCAGTTGCACGGCCTTTCCAGGGTTGAGAGAACCCGCTGCCCCAACATGGACGCTGTGGGCTGAGCGCCTCCCACTTCCCCCACCAGTCCCAGCCCCAGTCTGCCACTCACCATCACAGCCATGAGTACCCAGAAGCGCCCAGGAACACGGCTGACATGGAGCACGGGGAACCCCCCAAGGCCCAAACCACCTGTAGGGAGGGAAGACGCCAGATAAGGCCCAGGAGTTTCTCCCAAACACTCTCCTTAAGAGAGGCTGGATTCCTTCCTACCAGGCACTCTCATGGGTCCTTCCCAATTCCGTTTCACAGGTGGGAAGACTGAGGCCTGCAGAGTCCAGGTCACCCAGCCATGAGCCTCTCCCCACCCCCATGGCTTACCCAGGCTGGCAGTCTCCACAGAGTGTGTCTCGAGTCGCCGTGCCCACCTGGACCTCCAGCCTCCTCCGAAGGCCACAGTGAGAATGGGGCTGGCATGGGCTGGAGCCCCATGAGGCCGAGAAGGTGCCTGGGGGACAGGGCCTGCATAATGTGCCCTGCCCTGGGTCCTGTGGGAAGTCAGGATGAGAACGAGGCCAGGAGCCACGCCTGAGACCTCTGGGGATGCCAAGCCTAGGACTCGGCCCCTGGCCCCCAGGAGTCTGCCCGGGTTGGAGCAGGCAGGCAGGGCCACACTCACCAGGCTGGGCTCCTCCCCGGGTGGGCACCGCCAAGGGGTCGTTGATGTCAGCGTGGCCAGAGGCCAGGGCAGCAGCTGAAAGAGTAGCAGGCAGGGGCACGTTTGAGGGGCAGAAAGTGCCAGGCATGGGGCTTCGGGGTCATTTATCCACTACCTATTTCCTAAGGCCCAGCTGTGGGACCACTGATCACCCAGGCCTCGGGGACACTCCTCTAACCTCGCTCCCGCACCCTGCCAGGAAAGCCCACTCTGTCCCAGACCTGTCAGGTCAAAGTCTCTGGGTAGGAGAGGATGACATTTGCTACTGGAAAGTGCCGGAAGACCCAAGACAGAGCCAGATCAGGACCTCAGGCCCTGGGGTCTGAGTCCCAGCCCATCCAGCTAGCCAGACTGAGGAGGAGGAAATGCTTCCGGATCCTCTCAGAGTCCCCCTGCTTGCTGCTGCAGGTCCCAACCCTAGCCCCATCACAGCTGGGCATGTCATTAACCAGCCTCTGTTGACCATCCCTGGAGCCAAGTCTGCAGCTGGTGCTTCCTATTCTGGGCCTCAGCTGAGTCTCTGGGACCATATCCTCCTCCTTGACCTCCCCACAAGGCAGGGCCACCCCATTCGTACCCGCATTCCAACAGGGCATGATGTTTTCCAAGGAAGGCGCTCTCTTCCCGATGTGAGCCCAACCCCCCCACACACTACTGCCTGCTTCACTGGGAGCTCCTTCTGCTTCCTGTGCTCAGGTATGAACTATCTTGAACCCCTCCTGCTGGGGGGTGACCACGAGCCTCCAACTCAGCCTTGGTGGGCAGGAGCAGCAGGCACAGAGCAGAGCCAGCTGTCCTGGAGGTGGAATGTCACAGAGGCTCTGTCACCTCCGCAGGCCCCAGACCTGCTCCCAGCACCTGCTCAGGCCAGGAGGCTTCCTGCACGAGGAGCAACCCTTGTCACCCCAAGTCTGGCCCTCCCCGAGTTCCCGGCATCACACAGAACGATGGACCCAATCTCCCAGATGCTGCAGGCCTGTAATCGGGGGTACATGAGGCCCTAGGTGGTTGGCCTGACCCTCCTATTCCGGGACCAGAATCTGCATCTCCAGGCCCATACAGATGTTGGAAGTCCAGCATCTGAGGTCTGAGGTCCTCAGGCCCCACATCTCAGGCCTCTTCTGCCCAGTGTCCTCTTGGTCCCCTGCCCACCCTCCCTGCTGGGCCCTGTTCTCACGCCTGCCTTGGCTTTAAATGACAGCAAGTTCTTCCTTTTTCAACCCTCCCACACACACAGGTCTTGTGGGCACAGTTTGGCACCATAAGTGGGGGCAGCCAGGGCCTCCCCTCCGGGGTCACCATCTGGCCAGAGTGGGCCAGGCGGTGCTTCCTTGGGTAACCCAGTTCCACGCACCATGGGGTTCTGAGCAGGGGCTGTACCCGCTGGCTGAAGGGCTGGGTGCAAGGCTGAGAATGTGTCTTTTCCGCCTTCCCCAGGCCCATCCACAACTCACCACAAGGAGGCAGGACAGGGGCCCGCACTGTGGGCTCAGCTTCATCCTCAGGCCCCGCGGTGGTCGCTGACCTAGGGCAGATGGAGGGAGGCTCATGGGGCCGAGGGGACAGGCAGCTGCTGTCCCCTCGGCACCACTTCCTGGATGACAGGACGTGACAGGGAGCTGGCAAGGTGCTTCTGGCCCTACACCCCTGGGGGCAAGCCTGAGCAGAGCTCGGGCTGCCCGTCTAAGGGGCAGCCTCAACGCAAGACAGGACAGAGAGGCTTCCCAGAGGAGGAAGGGCTTCCTTCCCCTTCCCTCAACAGCCAGGTGTCCCACAGAGCCAGGGAGGAAGGAAGTGTGTGCTGGGAGATGAGAGGGCTGAAGACCTCCGGCCTCCATACTGCAGCTGCAGCTCCCAGGTGCCCGTAACCCACCCCGAGTGAGTCCACGAGCCTGCCCGTGCTCTCTGCCTCACTCTCTGCTCCAAGAAAGACCCCTTTCCCTCACTCTTCAAAGCCCAATGCAAAGGCCTCTCTTTCCAGCTTTCCCCAAAATGGGTCTGGCTCCTGTAGATCCTGTGTGTCCCTCCACCCCCATCCCATCACAGTACTGGCCCTTCCACATGGCCAGTGTCCACACCTCCTCCCAGGAGGGCTGGGGCATGTCTGATTGCAGACCTATGGGAGTGGGTGGTCACAGCAACCAGCATTCAGCCTTCTGTCATCTCTCCAGCACCTACTCTGTGCCGGGCACTGGCCTTGGCACTAGGAAAATGGTGTAAGCAAGACAGAAAAGTCCCTGTTCTCAGGGAACTACACCCCAGGGGGACCAACAGCAAACAGAGCAAGAGAGCGTGTCCCCTGCTAGAGGGACAGAGTGTGACATTTCAGAGAAGTACCAGCTGTGGCTCCACAGTCCGCTGGTCTGAGGCTGAGGTCCCAGGCCCTGATTATGGCCTGCTCTGGAGAAGCCTGCAGCTAGTGGACTAGGAGGACAGCAGGAAGGACTCACCATAGGAGGGACAGGGCAGAGTGAGGAAGTCCATGAGGTACTTCCTGGAGGCCTAGCTGCAGGGCAGGAGGAACAAGGAGGCTGCGCCCCCCAGGCCGCATGCAGCCCCTGAGGCCCAAGAGTGGCCTCCGGTTTCACTGGCTTCGGGAAGCCCAGCCCCCGCCCAGGGCCCCCACAGACTGAGGAGTCCCAAGCCTGGCAGGAGAAGTACTGCCTGCAGTAGGTCCCAGATCACTCAGAGCCCTCTCCTGACAGGCAGCCGGGCTTCCCGCCTGGAAAAGGAGCCCAGGAAACCGATCTGCCCGCCTGGCCAGCGCAGATCTCGAGGGGCCAGGGGGTTTGAGTTACACTAGGGGAGGAGGAGGGGCGGCGGTCACATCATCCCGGGACTCTCCAGGTCACTGGCAGCCACTTTCGGCCCCAAGCCAGCCCAGGGGAAAACCAGGGGCAGAAGCCTGGGCCACGGAAGCACAGAGTAGGATGAGGGAGGGCCACAGCTGGCTGTCAATACCCACCAGATGGCCTTGGCCACTTGAGGAGGGTCCACCTGTCCCTCCTCAAATCTGCTCACAAGTCTTCCTTCTGGTTTCTGCTCCACAGTGTCGCTTGCCCCTGCCAAGGCCCAGCCTTCTCCTTCAAGGGTTCTCACCCACAGCCCTGACCATGAGCCCCAAGTCCTTAGGTTGTCCCCACAGCCTAGCCCCCAGCTCTGGCACCCCTCTGTGTCCCCACGGTGGGCCCCAGGAGCTGCGACAAGGGTGAAAAACCAGAGGCAAACCAATCACAGAGGAGAGAGCGCCAGGGTGGTACCGGAGTCCACAGGGAGGGGCCGTGAAGCTGCTCACCTGCAGGCAGACATGGAGCTCTGCCATCTAGAGCTTTCCAGGAGGACAGCGAGGGCCCAAAGGCGCAGCCACACAGCCAGCGAGGGCGCACTCAAGCACTTGCACAGACACCCGCCACCCAAGGCCTCGCCCACCCCCCTCCAGCCCTGGTGCCTTCTAATTACGCGCCTTCTAATTACCCCAAACCAGCACTTACTCCAGTCTGGCTGCCCAGCCCCCACACTCAGCCCAGACTGAGCCCCCACTGGACCTGCCCGGTCAGGCAGAAAGGCCCCGCATGCACACGTGTACATATGTGCACACGCCTGCTGCTCAGCCCCCCTCACGCCCTTCCCCAGGAGGCCTCCGCAGTCTAAAACAGAGCCCTGGAGCCATGGCCAAAACAGCAAGTTCGGATGGAAGCATGTCGGCTGGGAGGGGCTCTGTGAAGGCCCCACCCCATCTCTGCCCCATCCTGAAGGCTGGGCACTCAGTGACCTCCCAAAGCCCAGTGCCTCCAGAGGGCTTCCCGGAAGACAGTGGTCAGAGAAGGGAAACCTGAGACCCCAGAGCCTCCCTCCAGCTTCCATGCTTGATAGAGGACAGTTACAGCCAGTTACACTGGGTGGGAAAGATGGCCCCAGGTGGGTTTAGCAGAAGAGGACAAGGCCGTTAGCTTAGAGCCGCATCCCCTCCAAGTAGCCCTGTCCCCACTGCCACCAACTCCCAAAGACCTGGCCTCAGGCTTCACCTTTGGGGTCTAAGCTTCCCCCATCTGCAGGATGGGGGTGTTTGTCTCCTTTCGCAAGGCTGTCATGAGGTTTATTTACTTCTTTATTTTTTCTTTATTTTATTTTAAAGATGTAGGGTACAAGTCAGGTTTAGACATATACGTAGTCTACGTACAGGTGAAGTTTGGACCTCCTACTGGTTCTCACCTTCCTGGTTTAGGATAAGGTGCCCTTAGTGATGTTATGTGCCCCTGTCATAAGGTTTAAATGAGGTCATGAGCTAAGCAGGCCACGGGATTTCCTCCTCAATGCCCGTCTCGGTTCTCCACACCCCTGATGGAGGTTTGTAATTAGGTATTTGTTTGCTTGCTTGTTTATTCCTTGCTCCCCCCACCAGACAGCAGTGAGGGCAGAGGCTGTCTGTTTTATTCACCACAACTCGGCACCCAGCCTGTGTCTGTCGCAGGTGGCCTCCCTGAAGCAGGCACGTGAGGTTGGGAGGCTTCCTCAGACTCAGCCTCCAAAAAAGTGCCCGAACAATTAGAACCAGAAATATCTTGGGTAAAAGCCAAGGAGCAAAGGCCATGACCAGGGCCTCAGGCTGAGGTGGAAGCAGAGGCAGAAGTCCCAGGGAGTTGCAGCCCCGGAGGCCTCAGAGAAAGAGGAAGCTGTGCCACCACCCAGGCCACAAGCAGCTTCCCCTTTCCCAGAATTGAAGCCGGTGGGGTCACCCCGCCTCTGTCACACCCCCTTCCCCTACCCAGCTGGGGCCCTCCCCTCCCATATACTCTGTGCCCATCCCTCCTGCCCCAGCCCCTCCTTGGCCTCCCTGCCCTGTAGCCTAGGTGTCCTGACACCCAGATCCGGCCCTAGCCCAAGGCCAGCTCCCATCACCCCCAGGGTGGCGTCCTGACGCACCAGCCAGCTCCCCCTCCTGACGCACCAGCCAGCTCCCCCAAACACACACCAGCCACTCTGAGCTTCTTTCTGTCCCTCAGACATACTGTGCTTGCTGCTTCCTCTGCTCAGAAACCCCTCCCATCACTTGGCCAGCACCAACACCTACTCTTCCTTCAGAGCTCAGCTCAAAGCCACTTCCTCCTGGAAGCCCCCCAACTCCCCCTCAGCATGAATTGCCCTGTGCAAAAAGATCCTATCTACCCCACCACCAGCTGCCTTCATGTCCAGCAGGCTGGGCACCAAGCTGAACTGGGGGAGGAGGCAGAAAAGGCGCTCTCAGCCGAGGGCCCAGCTATGTGACGGCAGGACAGGCCAGAGAGAGCAGGCTAGCGGCGAAGGAGCCAGAGGCTGGGGTCAGGCAGGTGGGGTTGAACCTGGATGTGATCCCTGGGCTATGTTGGGGATATAAACCCTCCCTGCTCTTCAATGGCCTGTGCCTGTGGACACCAGCAGGGGGCTATCCTGAGGGAGAGATGAGAGGATTTACATTAAGTACTCAGTACAGGCCTGGCACAGAGGAGGGTCTCAGGTAAGCATTCCCCATGCTTCACCGTGCTTCAGTTTCCCCATATTACATTGTGGAGGGGGAAGGGCACACACCTGATAGGCAAGTGCAAGGGACCCATGAGATTCTCTTTTACGTTTACTCTCAGTGCTTGGCCCTGAGCCTGGAACACAGAAGGTGCCAGATTCATGCTGGTGAGAATCCAGAGGGTGGAGGAGATGAGCAGTCTGGGCAGGTTGGAGGGCAGCGCCCGGGTCACACCAAGTTTCGGCCGCCAGCCGAGGAGCTCGCACTTCCCCCCAGGGCCTATGGGAGCCTGGAAGGGTTAAGCAGGGAGAGAGAAGCATGGAACAGTTTGCATGTCAGCGGGCTCACCGGGCTGCCTGCCAAGGGAGGCCGCACAGGGGAGTTGGAGGTGGGGGAAGATGCCCACCTGGAGCAGGGCGGGTGGGGAGGCAGGTACACTGCTTCTCAGCCAGTGGCTCCCAGGCCCGCAGACCTCCCTCCAGCCTCCAGAGGCTAGGGTTGCCTGGAAACACAGCTGGACACAGGCCTCCCAAGGTGGTGGCCGCACCGAGGTAGGAAGACAAAGGCCGCCCATCAATAGAGAAATCCAGGTTAGCAAGGAGCCCAGCCGTTTCCTGGCAACTGGGGCTGAAGTAGGGCAGTGCCCACACTGGGCGGCACGAAGACAGCTAGGCGCTGCTGGCTTCCCTTCTCCACCCTGACAGGAAAGGGAGATGACCCCAACCCCGTGCGAGCCAGGCCCTGGTTTGCCTCCATGTCTCACAGAAGGCATTCCCACCTCACACCTGGGTAAACTGAGATTGGGAAGGTCACTTACAGGGGTCACACAGCAGTGAGTGGTGAAGCAGGAATGGAGTCCAGGAATGCCTCGTGTCTGCCTCCCCTTACCCTGCTGCTTAGCCCAGGGCCTGGCGAATAGCAGATGTCCTCGAAGCCAATCTGATGGCAGAGGCTAGGGAGCCAGGAGCACACAGTAGGTGGTTCACCCGAGAGTCTGTTACAAAAGTCTCAGGCAGGCCCCAGGAGGAGGTGCTGTCCCCACAGGCAGTCCTTGGGGCCTCTGGGATTTGCCTGCCTCCACACTCATTTGCATATTGTCCTAGCCTGTGCCAGTTCTGGCAGGAAAGGCAGCTGGGAAGTGAAAGAAACAGGGAGACTGGGGAAGTCCAGGAATTCCCAGAGGAAGAGGTCCCAGGAGGAGCCCCAGCTCCCTAGGGCTGTGCAGAAGCTGGCTCAGGGCCGTTCCCACCCCACTCCCACCCTGCCCCCAGCAACGGGCAGCTGAGATCTCCCACATCACCACCCTGGGGTGGGCACCCCTCAAGTGCTGGACCCCTAATCCTGTGCCAGGCCCAGCTAGGTGGCAGCTGCTCCCTGGTCCACCCTCAGCCACATCCCCAGAAGATGGGCACGGCTCTGCCCCTCAGACCTCCAGGCTGCCACTGGCCAGGGCTTTAGTGGCTCAGGTGGGTGAAGTGGGCAGGAGGGGCCGAGGGGGCTAATTAGCCCCTTGAGGCTAAGGAAAGGGCTGAGGCAGCCAGACCTGGCCCAGCTCCTCCCAGTCTGGGTATAGTACTGATGTAGACCCGCCCCGTTCCCAAGTCTGGGGCTAGAGGATGGGGTGTCTGAGACCAGAAAGTCATCTCTGGGGCACTAAGCACCTGCTGCATGCTCCCTTCCCCCTACAAGCTAGGTCTCACTGAACCTCAAAGACAGAGCTCCATGCTTCACAGAGAGGAAACTGAGGCTCAGAAAGGCCAAGGAGTAACCTGTAACAAGTTGGTCTCAAAGAAGACGAGGTTTACCCACCCTGGAGTGGGGGCAGGTAGCAGGCAGCCCTGGCCTGTGCCACGAGCCTGGCATCCTGCTGCTCCTGGCTCACCAACAGCCTCTCGACACCATGGGCAGCCCTGGGCTGCCTCCCCAGCCCTAAGACAGGACAGGACAGCAAAGTACCTGAAGGACACCCCACTGCAGCCCCTCCTCATGCTAAGCTACCTCCTTGAAGAAGTCGCTTGCATCCTATCCTGGTCATACCCCTGGTACCAAGTCACTAACGTACTCAGCACAGACCCTGTCCCCCATCACCTGGGCCTGGCCAAAGGCTTTGTGAGAGACTGAGGGGAGACCACAGCCCCAGCCTGCCCCGTTCTCCAACTCTCCTCAGACGTGGGGTGCTGGGGAAAGAGGCCCCCCCACCCCCAGCAATCCCAGGTAAGGTCTTACCCAGCAGAGCTGTGCTGAGGACACGGGCCCATGCTGTGCAATAATGGGAGTGGGGATGAGACTGGGTTCTGGAGCAGT
This sequence comes from Carlito syrichta, assembly GCF_000164805.1. Taxonomy (NCBI): domain Eukaryota; kingdom Metazoa; phylum Chordata; class Mammalia; order Primates; family Tarsiidae; genus Carlito; species Carlito syrichta. The sequence goes on along the minus strand of NW_007061863.1, from coordinate 379,533 downwards.
GTCCCTGGGTTTGACCTCTGGCTTTGTCAGTTAGTGACTTGGTGACCTTGGGCAGGTTACTGACCCTCCCTGGACTTCAGGACGCTCCACTGCAGACGGGGGTGCTAGTCTCTGCCTTGTGGGATGCCTAGGGCAAAAGCAGAGCCACTGTAAGTAGTGCTGGCAGGTACCTGGCCCAACTGCCACTACTGAGCACTGGCTCTCCACAGCCCATGAGGGCCAGAGGAGAAACCCAAACTCAGAACTGAGGTCACCCAAAGGGTTGGGTGCAGCAAGAGTGCTTTGGGGAACCCAATATAAATCCCAGCAGCATGGGTGGAGGGGCCTCGGCCTCCCGGGTGGACCCTGGGTGTCCAATTCCCAGCCCCTGTGCAGGCCTGCATCCACCTGCCCCCATGACAGAGGAGGCCATGGTCAGGAAGGCGGCGGGTGCTGAGGCGAGATGGTTCAGCAGCCAGGAACTCAGCCTCTGTCCAAGCCTCAGCTTTCCTTCTGTAAAGTGGGCAGTTGTGCCCATTCCACAGATCTCATGGTCTGTGGAGGACTCAGAGTTCACAGGTGAGCAGGGGTTCTTCTTCTCAGGCCCCTCCCCTCTCCAGGCCCCCTCAGTCTTCAGGTGTCAGTCTCCCTCCACTCCTGCCAGAAGGAGAGGCTCCCAGAGGGTGTGCAGGAGGCTGGGGATGCACAGGGCCAGGCATAGGTACCCCTGGAAGCCTCCTTCCTTCTCTCCCCACCCACACACTCAGACCCTGCCTCTATGGTGTGGTGGCCCCGCTGTCCCCCTCCATCTGTGCCAACACACCAGGGCACTTGCTCACAGCCACACGGGCAGTTTATTTATAGAGCTCTCATCTTTCTCAGGGTGGCCCAGGCAAGAACTCTGGCCTTCAAGGCTGACAGACAGACTTAGGTTTGGATCCCAGTGACACTAGGGTTTTCTAAGTGCCTTCCCCTTTCTGGCCCTTGGTTTCCGTTCCTGTACCTAGAGGGATTGCTGACTACCCCAGAGTATGAGGCTGAGGATGTGACAGCCACAGGGACCCTAATCCGGGGGTGGGGGGGTGGCACACAGTAGGACCGCAGCATCGGCTTCTGTCCTTTCTGCCACCCCAATCCTACCCAGCAGCACCAAGCCTAGACCCAGGCACATGGGGGCTCAGCACACAGTGGGTGCTCACTCTGCCCAGAGACCACACCCCTGTGCCCCCCAATCCTGAGTGAGGGATGGGGCTGGATAGACCTTGCTGGACAATCTCAGGCAAAACCCTCCCTCTTTGGTCCATTCTCCTGCCTATCTGGTAGAAGGGCTGGCCCCATGGCAAAGGGAGTCTGACCTCACCCAGTCAGACCAGGTGCTGACTAGCACTACTTCAAGTAGGCCAGCCTGGTCCTTCTCTGGAAACTGATGCCAGAACTGTCAGACAATTCCCCAACCCGCCCCTCCCCCTGGTGACCAGGCTTGGCTGGGCAAGAGCTGGAGTGCCGGACTCCAAGAGGAGGGGCCATGTGACTCGAGCTGGGGCTGCTCCTTCTGCTCTCTGAGTCACGGCTCCCCCATAACAACCTGGAAGGGAGGGACCCAAGTCAGGCTTCGGGGAAGAGACCTGAGCCCAGGGCCTGACACACAGCTGGGCCTAAGCAGACAGTCTCCTCTACTGGCCCGGAATGAGGGCCATGGCAAGGACCAAACTGCCCTGGACCCACAGGAATGCCCTGACAAGCCCCATGCTGCCTCAGGCCATGGAGAGCATCAGAGACCCTGGGTGCGAACCTCCCACACAGTGCTAGGATCCTGGAGCGCTGCCCTCAGGAAGAGGCCTCACCAGCACAGGTATGGCAAAATGAGAGAGTATGGTACAGACTGTTGGCCAGGCCAGCCATACCCAGCTAAGCGTGCAATGCCCATAGGTGCCCCACCTATGCCTGGTCCCCAGAAGAGAGGGGGGGACACCTGGCAGGTGTCACAACAATGAAGGACTAACACTGGACTGGGAGGGCTTCCTGTGAGGCAGGACTGGGGCTGTACCCTGAAAGGCCAGGAGGGTTCTAGAAAGAAGGGACAGCAAGGCAGGGCAGAACTGAGGCTTCTGGAAGGGAGTAGCGAGGGTGGAGGTGGAAAGCTTGAGAGGCCTCAAAGGAAAGACCTCGTGTCATGATGAGGAGTTGGGACTATATTTTCTAGGCAAAAAGCAAGAGATACTTCAGGGAGTGTGGAAGAGCCAATATGGAAGCAGAGACGCTGGTATAAGAGTCTGGGCAAGGCTAAGGAGACTGGAGCTGGAACCCAAGAGGCAGGCGATGCCAGGAGGGTGTGTCTTGGGCCTGCTTCCAGTGCTGGCCCACGTCCAGCCAACCAAGGAATGTGTGGACACACAGCGGGAAACAGAGGACAGAAGGCAGGCACCCTGTCTGGAGGGTGAGGGCCAAAATACCAGGGTTCTGAGGTGCCTTGGGTAAATCCTCACAATCCTCAGAACCTCAGTCTCTCCCTCCACAAAATGGGGCCGGGCCTGCTGGCTCTGACTCCTGACTCTGTGAGTAGGGGCTGACGCTGGCTGCCCTTACTGTCTCTCCTCCTTGGCCAGACCCAGGCCTCTCCCTCCAGAAACTGTCATACCAGTCCCAACTGTGGCCACAATCGGAAACCCAGTCTGGCCCCACTGTCATCCCCAGGGGTTCAAGTTCCCAAAAAGTTTGGCTTGGGCAGAGCACTGGGTAGGGCTGGGGGCCTCAGTGAAGGTTGGGATGAGAAGAAGTTAACCCTTCCCCTCTCCCCCCCAGGCCTTGAGCTATTTCCACCTCTTTGCTGGGGATGGAAATAACTCGGACTCAGCCCCTGGAGACCAAGACAGCTATTTTCATCAGCCCCAGGAAGCACAGCTCCAGTCACTCCAGAGAGGACCGGGGGACACCCTGATCCCCAGTCCCATTCTTGGCCAAGTGGCAACAGTGGTCAGAGCTAGAAGAGGCCTCTGGGTAGAATAGGGAAACAGAGGCCCAGAGAGACAGGGGGGCACCAGCTCAAGGTCACTCCGTTTGCTTCCCACCACAGCATGTGGGTAGATTTGGGAAAATGCCCCCAGAGCCACTACAAAGGGAAGGGGGGTCTGTCAGGTATAGTGAAGGTCACCTGGGACTCTCAGGTATCCCTGCCACCCCTAGCTGTGCTGCTAACTCCAGATACTCTTCAAAGCCATGCAGACACTCCCAAAGTCAGGAGCAGGTTTTAGAAGGCAGGAAACAGGCCTTTGTGGTGATCTTTGGCTGGGCATGAGGGCTGGGGGCAGGGAGGAGGAGGAGGGATAGGAAGACCATGACACCCACCCATCCCCAATGTTCCAGATGTGGGTGCACATACACGTCACACTTAGAACTCACAGCCGGGCTCGGTGGCTCAGCCTGTAATCCCGCGTCTTTGGGAGGCTGAGGTGAGTGGATTGCCTGAGCCCGCGGGTTCAAGACCTGCCTGGGCAGCGAGACCTCATCTCTACAATAAATCAAAAAATAAGCCGTGCATGGTAGCGCATGCCTGTAATTCTGGCTACTTAGAAGGCTGAGGCGGAAGGATCGCTGGAGCCCAGCAGGTTGAGGCTGCGGTGGCTGGGAGCGGCCACTGCAGAACTCACAATGGGACACCCTGACAGGCCTATGACTGCCAGCCCGGGTTTGAGAGACAGAAGCTCAGGTAGGACATGAGCAGTTACTAGGAAAGCAGGTGATTCTCTCTAAGTATCTCACAGAAGACCTGAATTTCAGTCCTGGCGCTGTCTTGGTCAAGTCTCTTTGTGTCTCTGAGCTTCAGTTCCTTTTTTGAAAGACAGTCACCACATCTCAGCATCACCGTGAGGATTCCACAAAACAGAACACCATAAAGTCAACATTCCCAGAAGGTAACAGCAAGAGACAGAACTTCCAGATCCTATAGCAGGTGCTGCCCCATCCACCCCACCATTTCCAACACCACCTCCTGTACTAGGGAGCCCAATTTCCGTGCCACCCTGCATGATCCCACAGACCCCCATGTGGGAGTAGGGGCCTCAGAGGGGTCTTTCCCAGATAGTGAATGGACTCCGGCGCTCCAGCACGAACTCCGCCACCCAGACCAGAGACCACCCCTGGGGAACAAGCCCATGCTCCCTGATCCCCTCAACCAAAGAACACCTGGGCAGAGAAGTCAATGTCTATGGATCAGGATTTTGGGACCCATATTGTCTAGGGTCTACTTCGGGACTGAGGACGAGGTGGTCTTTGCATAAAAAGCTAATGTTTCCTTGACCAGTTTTGGAGAGGACTGTGTCTCCAACCCTATCGCCAGCACCCGGGTGCACCCCTGGGCCACCAGGTCCCCAGCAGAAACCTGCCCCCTCCCACCCCTTCCCACCCCCTCTGCAGTCTTTCTGCCTAAGGGTAGGGAAAGGAGAACAGAGAAGGTTGATCCAAAAACAACGGAGGATCCCAAAGTGATGATTCACAGTCCATTCACAGCCCAACACCTCGGTGTGCAGACAGGGAGACTGAGGCCCGGGGGGGAGGGACAAGCTCTCAGAGCAAGACTGTGCAGGGGCCCACTGAGCATATAGGTCACCAGGAGTGGGCTTTCCCAGGCACAGGGACTTCAGCGTGTGTGAGAGAGCAGGAGTGTGTGTGTTTGGGGGTGGAGCCTGAGACTACTTCAGGGCCTCTTGGTTGCTGCCAGAGGTGCTTCCCCATCAGATGCTGTCCAGCCTTGGCCCTCTCCGGCGCCAGGGTGAAGCCCCCAGGAGCCAAACCCTCACCACGCTTGGGGACAACCCCAGAGAGATCCTCATCCCCTGCCCCCCAACTTCCTGTGCCCCCGTCTTTGAAGATGTCTGAGAGCCCTCCCTCCTCCTTCAGCCTCTTGCTCCCGGCAGCGAGACGCAGACACACACTCTGACACCACTTGACCCCACACGCACACCATGGCGCCAACCAACGATCCCACTCGCCCTCAGTCACTTGGGTTTCCCTCCCTCTGTTTCACACTTACGTTAACAGTGGCCCTGCCCTGCCCAGGTCACACTCCAGGCCACACACACTCGGTGACCCCGGTGACCCTGGGTCTCACACCCAATCGCACGCACACACGCTGCCTGTCCCCGACACACAGAGCCCCTGTGTCGCCCGCTCGGCCCGGCGTCACCGCCCAGCATCCCAGCCACACGTTCGCCTGGGCCAGGCCGCCTCACAGCGTCGTGGCACCCACCGTCACGGGCTG